>NW_020953946.1:3044166-3047065 GCF_900497805.2 Vombatus ursinus | reverse complement strand
TGTATTTCTATTCATTCCTCTCCAAACAGCTTTCTCACCAATTACCTCACCAATTACCAAATCATATACACTGTAACAGTCCCAGACCAAGTAACAAACTTACAAGGTGGGTAAAATTGATACCCATATCTCAGTCTCAACTACTCCAAATTCCAAAGACCTCCTTCTCAAAATGAAGGACACAAGCATTTATTAAGTGTCTGCTGTGTGTCAGGCACTATACTAAACACTATAAATACTAGTTCATTTGATCCTCACAACAACCTCAGGAGGTAGGTGCTATTATTATCTCCATTTTACAGTTGAGGAAAATGAGGCAAACAGAAGTTAAGTGATCTGGGGCGGAGCCAAGATGGTGGAGGGAAAGCAGTGACCGTCTTGAGCTCTCTCCGAAAGCCCTCTAAATACCTAAAAAAAATGGCTCTAAACAAATTCTAAAGCAGCAGAACCCACAAAAAGACAGAGTGAAACAAATTTCCAGCCAAAGACAGCCTGGATGGTTTTTTGGAAAGGTATGTTGCGCCGGGCGGGGAGAGGAGCTCAGTTCAGTGTGGGTGCGCAGGCCGCAGCAACCCTGGAGCAGGCCTCAGAGGAATGAATCACAGACAACTGTGGTGGTTTCCAGACTTCTCAACCCAGGAACACCAAAGACAACGTGTAAGGTCAGTGGGAAAAGTCTGTGACTGCGGTGAGAGAGGAGCTAGGTCTCAGCCACAAGTCTTCAGCGCAGCCTGGAGCAGCGACTGTTTCCTGAGCTTCCAGCCCACAGACTGAGGGGGATTCCAGTGGCTGATCAGAGGGGGATTGCAAGGATCTCTTTGCCAGGGCTGAGGCAGGAATCTCTTGCTTTACTGGTGCTTGGATCTGGGTCACATTTATGAGGGGCGGTCCTGGGGCGAGAAGGAACGCTGGTGTGGTGGAGCTTGTTGTGGCTGTGGAGAGGAAACACTTCGCCCCTTATCATAGCACCTTGGAAGAACTGAAAATTTACAGCTCCCTAGAAGTACCTCTGAAAACAGCTGTACAAACCCCCGAAGCTTGGGACAGTATACTCTTCACATTGGAAGCAGACTTTAACTTTAACAAAGAGTTTAAAACTCAAGTAATTGGCCAAGATCATGAGTAAGCAGCACAAAAAGAGTCAGACTATATTATCTTACTTTGGTGGCAAAGAAGATCAAAACATACAACCAGAAGAAGACAACAAAGCCAAAGCTCCTACATCCAAAGCCTCCAAGAAAAATATGAATCAGTCCCAGGCCTTGGAAGAGCTCAAAAGGGATTTTGAGAAGCAAGTAAGAGAAGTAGAGGAAAAACTGAGAGTTTTGCAAGAAAATCATGAAAAACAAGTTAACAGCTTGCTAAAGGAGACCCCAAAAAAATACTGAAGAAAATAACACCTTAAAAAATAGCCTAACCCAAATGGCAAAAGAGGTCCAAAAAGCCAATGAGGAGAAGAATGCCCTCAAAAGCAAAATTGGCCAAATGGGAAAAGGAAGTCCAAAAGATTACTGAAGAAAATACTTCCTTAAAAATTAGAATAGAGCAATTGGAAGCTAGTGACTTTATGAGAAATCAAGACACTGGAAAACAAATCCAAAAGAATGAAAAATTAGAAAACAACGTGAAATATATCACTGGAAAAACAACTGACCTGGAAAATAGATCCAGGAGAGAGAATTTAAAAATTACTGGACTATCTGAAAGCCATGATCAAAAAAAGAGCCTAGACATCATCTTTCAAGAAATGATCAAGGAAAACTGCCCTGATATTTTAGAACCAGAGGGCAAAACAGAAATTGAAAGAATCCACCAATCTCCTCCTGAAAGAGATCCCCAAAGGAAAACTCCTAGGAATATTGTAGCCAAATTCCAGAGTTCCCAGGTCAAGGAGAAAATATTACAAGTAGCCAGAAAGAAACAATTCAAGTATTGTGGAAACACAATCAGGATAACACAAGATTTAGCTTCTACATTAAGGGACCGCAGGGCATGGAATATAATATTCCGGAGAGCAAAGGAGATAGGATTACAACCAAGAATCACCTACCCAGCAAAACTGAGTATAATCCTGCAGGGGAAAAAAATGGCCATTCAGTGAAATAGAGGGCTTTCAAGCATTCTTGATGAAAAGACCAGAGTTGAATAGAAAATTTGATTTTCAAATACGAGACTGGAGTGGAACATGAAGAGGTAAACAGGAAAGATAAAATCATAAGAAACTTATTAAGGTTGAACTGTTTACATTCCTGCATGGAAAGATGATATTTGTAACTCATGAGACCCTTGTCAGTATTAGGGTAGTTGGAGGGGAAAAAATTATATGTACATATATATAAATATACATAGATAGATAGAGGGCACAGGGTGAGTTGAAAATGAAGGAGTCATATCTAGAGAATAAAATTAAGGGATGAGAGAGGAATATACTAGGAGAAGGAGAAAGGGAAAGGCAGAATGGGGTAAATTATCCCACAAAAAAAAAAAAACAGAAAAGAAAAGGCTCTTACAGTGGAGGGGAAATGGGGGAAGGTGAGAGGGCATGAGTGAATCTTATTCTCATAGGATTTGACTTAAGGAGGGAATAACATGCACACTCAACTGGGTGTGGAAATCTGTCTTACTCTACAGGAAAATGGGGGGGAAGGGGACAAGAGAGTAGGGGAATGATAGAGAGGAGGGCAGATTGGGAAAGGGAGTAATCAGAAGCAAATACTTCTGAGGAGGGACAGGGTCGAAAGAAAGAATAGAATAAATGGGTGGGTGGGATAGGATTAAGGGAAATAGAGTTAGTTTTTCACAGCATGTCTACTATGGAAGTGTTTTGCATAACTGCACATATATAACCTATATTTAGTTGCTTGCCTTATCAATGAGGGTAGGTGGGGAGGGAGGAAGG
>NW_020953946.1:2961413-3044066 GCF_900497805.2 Vombatus ursinus | reverse complement strand
AGGGGGGGGGAGAGATAGAAGGGAAGGCAGATTAGGGGAAGGGGTATTCAGAATGCATGCCATCTTGGGGTGGGGGGAGGGGTGAGATGAGGTGAAAATTTGGAACTCAAAATCTTGTGGAAGTAAATGTTGAAAACAAAAAAATAAATAAAAATTACCATAAAGAAAAAAAAAAGAAGTTAAGAGATCTGCCTAGGGTCACTGAGCTAGTAAGTACTTGAAGAGACATCTACTGCATTATTTGAAATTTGAAAATTTTGAATATTTTAGAAATATGGAGGTATACAGTCACTCTGACTTGGGAGCAGAGGACTTCTGAGTATCTTGTACATGAGAACTGTCTACCCCTCCAACTCCTTCCCAGCTCCCATCCTGAGCTTTTTCTAGATAGTAACTAAACTGTTCTATGCTAGCTGGGATAGGGGAAACTGTTGGAACCTCTTTTCTTTTTAAACATTTTTATTATTCTATCCCTTCCTTCTTTCTTCCTTCCCCTCCCCACTCTGAGATGGTAAGCAATCAGATATAGGTTACACATGTGCAATTATGTAAAACATTTCCATATTAGTAATTTTGTACAAGAAGATTCAAATAGAAGAAAATAATAAAAGAAAGTGAAAAATAGCATGCTTCAGTCTATATTCAGGTAGTATCAGTTCTTTCTCTGGAGGTGTATAATAAGCTTCATCTTTAGTCCTTTGGGATTGTCTTGGATCATTGTATTGCTGAGAATAGCCAAGTCATTCACAGTTCTTCATCGAATGATATTGTTGTTACTGTGTACAATGCTGAATCTCTTTTCCATCTACTATATTCCTTGTGTATCCATCCCCTTCTATCTCTCTTTCACTGTGCACTAGAGGTAGCTTAGATGGTGCAGTGGTTAGATCATTGAGCCTGGAGTCAGGAAGATCTATGTTTAAATCCAGTCTCAGGCACTTACAAATTGTGTGACTCAGTTTCTGCATCCATAAACTGAGATAAACAAAGGTTAAGAGACTTGCCCAGGGTCACACAGCTTCTAAGTGTCTAAAGGTTGGATTTAAACTTGGGTCTTCCTGATTCCAGGTACAGTGCCTTATCCCCTCAGCGAACTAGCTATCTTTAAATAGAGGTAGAGGTTCTAGCTTATATAACTTTGAAATTCCGCCCCCACCCCTCAAATGGTCAGCAAAGTACTCTCAATAACTCAGTTCAGTTCAAACATGTATTAAACACTGTGTTATACCAGACCATGGAGATATAGTGACAAAATGAGACAGTCCTTGGCCTTGATGAGCTTACATTCCACTAGGGAGATACAGCAATAAGCATAAGAGAAGGTCTTCTGAATAAGGAGACAGCATAACTGGGGGGGAGGGGCAAGAAAAGTAGCTCTTGCCCCGAGGCTGAGGAATAAAAGGATTCTGGCAGGCAAGAAATGGAGGAAGCACATTCTAGGAATGAGGAAAGGCCTTGTACAGGGCTGTGGGAGTTGGAATGCTGAATCTGTGAAATCTGTGAAATATTAAGCAGGTCAATTAGGCTGTTCTAAGAGGGTGAGGTTGGAGTCAAAACATGCAGTACCCGAATATCGGGCTAAGGAATCTGCATTTTGTTCTCTAAACCAGTAATCTGTGAACATTTTTTGGATTGTGGTTACCCCATCAGCAAAAAAACAAAAAACAAAAAAGTTAGCATGCTCCCCTAATGTATGCATATTTTTCATAAATTATATATATGTACCATTGCATTAACATATTTTTACATGAGACACACAACTTTTTAAAAAGAGGTCAAGATAAAATAAATAATATTTTAAAGATCTTGAAGTTTTATTCATAGTACAAAGCTATTTGTTTTCAACTAAAATATTATAAATAATTCTTTAGTGACAGAAATACGATGGTTCTGTTTCATTAGTTTTGAAAATCTTGATCTAATGCTTCATATACTCATCACAGCAAATACACCAAGCATAATTAACACTTGGAGCAAGGTTCATCATTAACACTAATAGATATAAATCCATATTTCAAGTAAGCTCTTGATAATTTCAAAATTTTTTGACTGATTTATCAGATCAGATTAGATCATCATATTTACCTCATAGTGTAACTTACAATTTACACTGAGTAGATGTGTCATCTTTGCTACTTCCTTGTTCCTTACTTATGTTCCCACTATTAATACCATTTTTTTTTTAGGCAATTAGGGTTAAGTGACTCGCCCAGGTTCACACAGCTAGTAAGTGTCAAGTGTTTGGTCTGAGGGCAGATTTGAACTCAGGTCCTCCTGACTTCAGGGCTGGTGCTCTATCCACTGCGCCACCTAGCTGCCCCATTAATACCATTTTTGCAGCTGGAATTGAACTTAGGTCTTCCTGACTGTGTCACCTAGCTAGGAGGAGGTGTGACCCCAAGATTATAAATGTAGATGACTAGAAGAATGGTAATAGCCTTCAATAGAAGTAATGTAGTTTAGAGAAGAGACAAGTGTGGAGGAGAAAAACGAGCTCTGTTTTGGACATGTTGCATTTCAGGTGTCAACAGGTTATTAAGGCAGGCTCAGTAGTCAGCTGATGATGTAAATGTTTAGGCAATCTATCAAGGTTTGATTTATACTCCTGGGAGGCATTTGCACAGAAATAATCATTCAACTAAGGCAAACAGACGAGATAATCATGGAAAAGTAGATCAAGCTGAAAAAGGGAGGCCTAGGACAGAATCTTAGGGAACATCCACACTGAGGTGATGGGAGACAGATGATGATCCAGCAAAGGGAACCAGGAAGGAATAGTCAGCCAGGTCAAAGGACAACCAAGAGAGAGTAGTGTCACAGAACCCAAGAGAGAAGGCAGGTTAGTAAACCTTACCAAATTATGGATAAGGAAGGAAATGAACATTTGAGAATGTGAGAAGAAAGACTGGGGAAAATCCATTGGATTTAGCAGTTAAAGGGGCATAGATTATCTTGGAGAGAACAACTTTATTAGAGTTGAAGGGACTGAAGTCAGATTGCAGGGAGTTTGAAAATGAGCAAACAGTAAGTACAGGTAGAGGCAGCAAGTAAAGTGAGTGTTCTAGGATCGTAGCAGTGAAAGGGGCAAGATATAAGCCAATAAATAAAGGGGTTTTTGTTTGTTTGTTTTTTTAAAGAGAAACAAATTAGGAATCTTTTAATAGTAAAAGGGAGAGGTGAGAAGGACCTGAACTACAGTGATGATTGTGAATATAGATAAAGGATATATACCAGAAAAATTGTGAAGGCAGAAAAAAAAACCGAAGGTTTAGTAATTGATTGGATATGTGAAACAAATTGTTGTTAGGAGTAGAGAATGATAACAAGATTGTAAACCTGGGTACTGGAAAGATGAGTGCCCTTGTCAATAACAGGGAAGCTCAGAAGAGAGGAGAACAAATATCGCGTTCTGCTTTGGACATCTTGAACATGAGATGCCTATGGGATTTACAATTCAAGATGTCCAATAGGCAGCTGGTGATCAGATACTGTAGCTCAGGAAATAGGTTGGGAATGTACGTGAGTGTGTGTGTATGAATATGTGCATTGTGTTTTATGTATGTGTAAATATATACACGTGTGTGTGTGTGTGTGTGTGTGTGTGAGTGTGTAATTTGCTTAGAGGACAAATGAAGTTTTAAGGAGGGAGGAGACCATCCCCACCCCAGCATACTTGTATGCAGCAGCCAAAAGTCAGTAGATAAGGTGACAATGAAAATAAAGGAGAAAGAACATTAAGAACCTCTGTCTTAAACACTGTCCAAGGAGTCTACAAGATTCCTTGAAAGATATAATAAAATGTGCTTTGTTTAATGATCCTTTAATCATTAATATCAAGTAAAGCATAAACAGGGAGATGTATGGTTGCCAATAATACATACCACCATCATGAGGAAGTCTAATGCAAAGTCCTAATAGAAGAGGAATTCCTTATAGATGGTGAGATCTTCCAAGTGCTCCTATTTGCAGATGACATTATGGTGATTGCATGATGCTCTATAAGAATGCAGATCCTGTTGTGTAAACTCTGGTATTCAATTGGTTGAACAGCTCATAAAACTGAACTATCAGCACACATCAAGTCCTCTAAAGAATGCAGAGCTTATTGTGTAAACTATGGTATTCAACTGAACAGCTCATAAAGCTGATCTATCAGTAAAATTCATCTTGGACAGGCACATTAAATGGACAATTAGCTTTGCCCAGAACCAAACCGGAGGCAGAAAGTGGACTATGCTACCTTTGGGAAATTGCACAATGCTTTTAATGATCTCAAAGCTCTCCCTGCAACAAAGGTTTTCTTTTTTTTTTTAAATACCAATATGCCTTTGCTAATTATGTATGACTTAAAGTCATGGAAAACCACATTTTCTGAAGAATAAAAAGTTAATATCAACTGTCCATACTCTTTGACCCAGAGATCCTATAGCTGGGCACGTACCTGAAGGAAGTCTTTGATCTTCTTGGTCCACATAAAACAATCTATTTATAGTAAACCAAGAATTGGAAACACAGAGAATGTCTATCAGTTGGGGGATGACTGAACAAGTTGTGATATCTGTACATAATATAATACTATTTATTATGCTGCAAGAACTGATAACTGTGAGGAATTCAGAGAAACATGGAAAGACTTATATGAACTGATGCAGAATAAAGTAGAATCAGGAAAATAACATGCACAACTACAATAACACAAAGGAAAAGAACATGAAAATGAAGTCAAATGATGTGTAATTATAACCACCAATCCATTCTATAAAGAATTGCACTTCCCTCCTCTCTTCAGAGGGAAGTGCATTGGAGGGAAGATAACAGGTGAAGAATGTGGTATACACTGTCTATGCTGTGCTGGTGGTCTTTGCTTCACAGATTTTCTTTGTCATAATGACAGATGCATGGGTGGGGGGCAGGTATATCTAGAAATGACTGATATAAAGATACAAAGTTTGATCCCTGCAACCTGTACCAACCCCCTTAGAAGGTAAGCTCCATGAAGGCAGGACAGTCATTTTGCTTACTTATATTTATATCTCCTAGGTAGAAGAGTATCTGCAAGATGGTAAGCACTTAATAAATGTTTTTTTATATCTATTCACACACCAAGACTAACCCTGATGCTCATTTTAGTCATATTTCACCCATACAAAAAAGTCGGCAGAAAACGTACAATGACCTAGGTCAGTACCTTGCACATAGCAGAGTTTCAATAACTATTTGTTAAATGAATAAATCATTTGCCTAAGGCCCAGAACTCCCCTAGGGACAACTAGAAATGTCATGATGATGGATGTTAAATTGGGCAGAAAGTTAAAAGCCTATGCATGGGTTGCCTTCTATTTATCTGCTTTGGCTACTCATTTGAAATTTCCAAAAGGGCCTGTGATGTCAGCCCAGTTTACAAAAATAAGCAGGGCTAAGGTTGCTGAGTTTTGCCCCAAAATGCTTTCCATTTGAAAGCAAGACTGGAACAGAAGAAAAAGATCTTGGTGGGCTATCATTTTGTATTCCAAAGGCCACATAAACTCCTCTCTGCCTCAGCAGCTCAAATCTGTCAGCACACACAGGGATCACGTCAAGCTTCTTCAGTACCCTGGAGAAAAAGCCCAGAGATTTAAACACAGCCTTGTACAACAGTGAGTACCAAGTAATACCTGGATAGGTGGTAGTTTTGAATTCATCTTTTTAAAAAATGACAAGTTTTTCACTGAATTACACACATCCTCCATTCTAGTCTAAGCATATATTTCATTTGACACGAAAGGTAGAAGACATGAAGGTTCTGATGGGGCCTGACAGAGACAAGCCTTAATTAAAGGAAAAGTGCAAGAACTATCTCCACAGTCCTTCACCATGGCTACTGCTGCAAGCCCTGCTATTGTCCAAATGACTGTAAATCCTAGCAAGCATCTATAAAGCACCTTTGCTCCTAGCTGACCTAACCATTAACATGAGTTAACAATGCTGTGCTGATCATAACCCCTCGATGCCTGCCCATCCTGTGTGACTCTAGCCTGGAGCACCACTATTTGACCTTTCAAATTTACAATACCAGTAAGATCGTTAAAAATTCTTCCCCCAGCTTGGAGATTTATAGCAAAAAATAGAGGTTGTTTAGCATGGGCAGCTAGGTGGCACAGTAGATAAGAGTGCTGGGCCTGGAGTCAGGAAAATTTGAGTTCAAATCCTGTCTTAGACATTTTACTAACTGTGTGACCCTGGGCAAGTCATTTAGCTTCTGCTTGCTTCAGTTTCTCCATCTGTAAAATGAGGATGATATAATAGCACCTACCTCCTAGGGTTGTGAGGATTAAATGAGATAATAATTGTAAAGTACTTAACACAGTGCCTGGCACAAAGTGAGAGCTATATCAATGTTAGCTATTATTTAGCAAATTACATATCTGGATATATCTGAAGGACTTGTATTTCAATAAAGTCAACCATATGAATTCCACATAGATCTTAACTCCATTAAAAAATATTCAAACAGGAGTAGCACTTGCCTTAAAGCAAAATGTCCATGGAAGTAAAAAGATTCAGTGATATTCTGTACTATGAACCCAATACTCATATGTTAAAACCACTTCATAGGACCAAACATGAAGAGTTTGACATGCTGGTTTGCAGTTGTTCCATGCATTTTATGATTTAATCTTAATTTTTTGTCTTTTTGTCTTCATACTACCATTTCCAAATATATCCCACCCTGATGACTTTGCATAGTTCTGTCTCACTTAAATCCAATTCACTTGCAAATCAAGCCATCATTCTCCTGATGTCATTGTTCCACTTTGAGAAGGAAAGATGAACGACACTCCTCCCCTGCAAGCTACCCCATATAAAAAACATTGGAAAAAAAAAAGAAGAAAAAAATAAAAACCTATTGACATCAATGACATAAGGCAGTATATTCAATATTCTACTCCCACAATCCCACCGCCCCTGCAAAGAAAGCTTTTCCCATGCTTCCTTGGGGTTAAGCTTGGTCCTTATTTTTCTTTTTTGGTGACCTTTTCTAAAAATAATTTTTATTGATAACTTTTGATTTTATATCCTCTTCATTTCCTAATATATTCCTCCCTTTTACCTTTCCCAGGAGGTCATTCCTTAAAACAAAGGGAAAAAAGAGAGAGAGAGCAGTTAAGCAAAATTCATCAACACACCAAAAAAAGTCTGACATTATATGCAACGTTCCCTACCCATAGTTCCTCACCTCTGAAAAGAGGAGGGGGTAGGGAGCAGCTAGGTGGTGTAGTGGATAGAGCCTGGCCTTAGAGTCAGGAGGACCTGAGTTCAAATCTGACTTCAGACACTTAACACTTCCTAGCTGTGTGACCTTGGACAAGTCACTTAACCCCGATTGCCTCACCAAAAAAGCAAAAAAAAAAAAAAAAAAAAAAGGAGGAGGGTGTGGTGCCTTCTCCAACCTCTTCTTTGGGGCCAGCCTTGGTCATCATAATTATAGAATGTTCAGTTAGTACTTTGTTCTTTCCATTTATATTATTTTAGTTATTGTGTTTATTGTTTTCCTGTATTATATGCATTTAGAAATAGGGGAAGAGTTTAACAACAATCTTGTAGAGAATATTGATAGGATTTTCAGCTTAATGTGTGTAAGCCTGTAGCACTCACATATACATATCAATGAAGAGACTAAATTCTGTCTAATTTCAACTGTCTGGGAAACCAGTCATCTTGGTTAAGTCACCTTGGCTCCACTGATCATGCCGAAGTAAATAACTCCAAAATTTATGCACCCATCCCTCGCTTCTCTTCCAAGCTCCAGTCAGTCCCACCTCACCAATTGGATAGATAGCTCTCCACTTGCAAGTCTCTCAGACTCAACATGTCCAATATACAATTCATTATATTTTCTTTCAACTTCACCTATTTTTTCTAACTTCTTTTATTTCTATCAAGGGCACTGTCATCTTTCCAGTCATCCAAGTTTGCAACTTCAGCATCATCTGTGATTCTTCACTCACCTCCTACTTCCAGTTAGTCACCAAGTCTTTCTTCTACATCTCTCACATTTGTTCCTTTTTTCTTTGCTTACATAGGCACCACCCTAGTTCATGCATTGATTACTTCTTTCCTGGACTACAATATTTCTTCACAGGGCTCAGCATTTTCTTCTGTTGACTCATATTTCTAGGCGGTTTCTGGATTAAGGTTTTGTGCTTAGGTCAGACAGCCTTCTCCTACGGTCTTGGCTGGTACAAGAAGTACTCTATCTACTATGCCACCAGCTTGGCTGGTACATCTTGGTATTATTAGAAGCAGTAGCTATGGCTAGTCCTTCCATTCTGTAAGGATTCGTGAGTTTCAACTCTGGTTGTCTGATGACTCCATGTAAATTCTGGCTTTTGATTCCTCTGTTTCTTTCTCCTTGCGCAGTCCTAAACCTGGAGTTGGCTCCATGCCTCTCTTTGAGCCTGACAGTCTTCAACCAGATGTTGCTGATTGTGCTGGTGGCAGGCCTCCTGAAAGACCTCAGGTGCTTGGCTTCCCAAGCACTGCTGCTCTGATCCCATCTGCTATGGTGGCCCAGGAATGGGTTGCCTGGGCACTGCATGGTTTCAGTGTTGGCTCCTCCCTGGGGCTGCAGATGACTCTGCCTGGGCCCTGTTCTATCTGCTTCCTGAGCTGGGCGCTGCTCTTTGTTGCTTCTACCTTTCATCTACCCTTGCTTATCTGTAATCACAGCTTTGGATTCCTGTAGTTTTTTTCTACTGTATAGAGGAAATCATAGCTGTTTCTTTTTTGGTTGTATTTATTATTGTTTCTTCTGGTGCATTTTTAGAGCATTACTGGAGGACAACGGAGGTTTCAGGGTTCTTGGTTTCTTTTAGGTCCTATCACATCACCCTCTTACCATACACAATTCATTTGGACCACTATAAAGCTTCCTATGCCATCTTACTGCATCCAGTCTTTTCCTTCTCTAATCCATCATATTAAATTATCCAATTGATATTCCTACAACACAGGTCTGACCATGTCACTCCCCTAACCAGAAAGCTTAAACAGCTCCCTATTGTTTCTAAGATAAAATACAATCTCCTTCTACTTGACATTTAAAGCCCCCCACAATCTGCCTCCAATCTATGTTTCCATACATATTTCATTTCTCTCCACCCTCATGAAATCTACCTGCCAGTCAAGCTGACTTACTTGGGGCTCCCCATACTTAACACTTCAATTCCCAGCACTGCATTTGGTCAGGTCCTCCATGACTGGAAGATTCTCTTTCCTCCTTCTCTATCATGTCATTCTTAACTCTTCTGTTACAGCTATTGATCCTTCCTGAGCTGTCTTCTCTCTCAGAGAATCAGATCATGGGATCTTACCATATAATTTCTTGGAAGATATTAAAATCTGATATCCTAAAGTCCAGGGTTGGTGCCGGATGACCCACCATGACCAGCATTTCTCACCTTGGTTATTAAAACATTTAACATGACACAATTACTTTTTCTTAAGATTCTACCTAGCCCACTTCGTGGAATCCCCCACTCCCTTCATGACTCAGTTAAAGTGTTCAGGGCTACATGAGGGCTTTGCTGATTTCCCTGATTATAAGCACCTCCTCGCCACCAGAATCCCACTAATATTACTTCGTATTTACTTAGTACACATTCTAGATTTGTTTATCTGTGTACACGTATCAGCAGAACTACATACAACAGAATTCAGGCTCCTTGGTTTCAAAGACTGTAACTCTGGGCAAATCACTTAACTTTTGTCTGCCTCAGTTTCTTCATCTTTAAATGTGCATAATAATAGCACCTGCCTCCCAGGGTGGGCATGAAGATCAAGTGGGTTAATATTTGTAAAGCATTTTGCAAATCTCAAAGAGATATACCTCAGTTTCCTCATCTATAAAATGAGCTGGAGAAGGAAATGACAAACCTCTGGAGTATCTTTGCCAAGAAAACCCTACATGGGATCATGAAGAGTAAGACAGAACTGAAAAATGATAACATATTATTATGTTATTTCTATATCATATTATCATATTGTTATTTTGTTATCAACTCATTTTTCAGTCATGTCTGACTCTTTACAACCCCATTTGGGGTTTTCCTGGCAAAATACTAAAGTGGTTTGCCATTTCCTTCTCACTTAACCCTGTTTACCTCAGTTTCCTCATTTGTAAAATGAGCTGGGAGAAGGAAACAGCAAACCTCCCCAGCATCTCTGCCAAGAAAATCCCAAAAGGGGTCAAAAGAGTTGGACATCACTGAAAAACAACTAAACAACAACAAAAATCAGTGAACCAACTCAGCGAGAGTACAGAAGCAGTATATCTCTTTTTTTTCCCCAAAGAACTCTTCTATCTTTTATTAGACTCACCTTAAAATACTAGGCCTAGTGAAACATAATCCCAGTTCTTTGTGTCACTAAACAATATGATACATAAATAATTTGGCCCCCTCTTTCACTTTCAGAATAGATTCCATTACCTGACAAACTTTTGACTTGTTTTACTGACAGCTTCAGCTTTCACAAGGTAGGGGAAGATATTTGATTTCATTCCAACAAGAAAGAACTAGTTGGTGAAGGGGAAATGATGAGAATCTTGAGCAAAAGTAATTATGTCATGTTAACCAAGGTGAGAAATGCTGAACATAATGGATCATCAGGAACCATCCCTAGACTTTAGGATATCAGGTTTAAATATCTTCCAAGAAGATATGGTAAGATCCCATGATCTGATTCTCTAGGAGAGAAAACAGCTCGGGAAGGGTCCATAACAAAAAAGTTAAGTATGATCTGATGAAGAATAGGGAAAATTATCTAAAGAGGATTACATGGCTTCATATGGATTTTTTGAGAGTGCTTAGATTCCAAAAAGAAACTGAGAAACAAAAGGAAACACACACAATTAAGAGCAATAACAAAGCATAGGTCTCACTAAAAGAATAGTTTCAGAAACCCTGAGTTCTAGAATATGCTAAATTTTTTAGAAAGGCTTAGAACAACAACAAAAGAGACTTTTTAAAACTATGATTGGAGCAAAAAGAATGAGAGTGAGTGAGTGAGTGAGAGAGAGGAGAGATGAGCTTACCAGATAGTATAATGTTAACTATAGAGAGAAAAGGAACAGAACTACTCCACTCCTATTTTGCTTCTTCATTTTTTGTCACAGAAAGTAATTTTCAGACAAGAAAGGACAGAACAAATATTGTTAAGTGGGAAGAAAGTTAAAGGTGGGAAGAAAAAAAAAGATGGGAGCATCTAACTTCCTGAATTCAAGTTTCCTGACAAATTAAATCTCAAGGTAACTACAGATGTAACCTAAACCAAGACTTCTGAACTGGGGATTTACAAACTTAAAAAAATTCTGTGCATCACTAACATGAAAATATACTTTCTATGACTGCATATGTTTCACATGTAATTTGGAAAAAATAAAATATTAAATTTTTTAAAATTTGTGATAACTGCATTACAATGTAATTCATTTCCTTTGTAATCCTATTTACTTTACCACATTTAAAATATTCTGTGAAGGAGTTCATTATCTTCACCAGAATGCCAAAGGGTTCCATGATATATAAAAGGTTAAAAACCCCTGCCCTAAGCCATTATCAAGGATTTCTTAGTGTACATTTTTGAAATGGAAAAAAGTAAGTTCTATGAAACTACAGACTTTGATGCTGATCCTTGGCAAAAATCTAGCGTGGCTTATTCAATGAATAGTTTGTGGGAAAGGAAAGCATCCATCAGCAGGAGTCAAATGGGTTCATTGAGAACAATTCATGACAAATTAAGCTCTTTTCCTTTTTTTGATACTATTTCTGAAAAGGGAGATCATGATAGATTATAGCTTTACTATTTGACAACTCGTAAATAAGATAGAGAAGGCAGGGTAGTTAAAGTGGATCCAGAAATCCTGATTAATGGAACAAAGCCAACATGGTGGAGAGTGGGGAATCTAATGGCATGCTGCAGGGCTCCAATCTTGGCCCTGTCGCATTCAATATTTTTATCAATGACTTGACTGAAGACATACTTCTCAGAATTACAGATGACAAAAAGCTGGAAGGGGTTGCTAATTCATTAGATAAGGCAATTAGGATCCCAAAAGATCTTGGCAGGCTTCAACAAAGAAATGAAGCTAACAAAATGAAATTTAATAGGGACAAATATAAGGTTCCACGCTTAGCCTTTTTTTTTTTCTAAATCAAATATATAGTAGAGAATGAGTGAGGAGACTTGGCTTAACAGAAATTCACACAAACAAGACTTGGCAATTTTTTTTGTTTTTTGTTTTTTAGGCAATTGGGGTTAAGTGACTTGCCCAGGGTCACACAGCTAGTAAGTGTCAAGCGTTTGGTTTGAGGTCATATTTGAACTCGGGTCCTCCTGACTTCAGGGCTGGTGCTCTATCCACTGCGCCACCTAGCTGCCCCTAGCCTTAGCAGTTCTAGCTGGCTACAAAGTCATCTAGTCAATAGTGTAATGACACTATAGAAAAGGCTTATGTAATTTTTAGCTGCACTAAGAGGGTCCAGAATAGGGATAGGGAAACTGTGGCCTCGAGGCTATATGTGGCCCTCAAGTGTGGACCTTTGACTTCTGTGAAGTTTGGATTCAGACAAAAGGCCACACCTGAGGACCTAGAAAGCCACATGTGGCTTGAGGCTGCAGGTTCCCCACCCCTGATCCAGAAGAAGGGAAGTCAGAATCCTGAGTATTTTATTCCTGTGAGGCCAGAATCTGATCAGATTTTGGGAGCCACATTTTGAAGATACACACTGTTGAGCTAAAGTGAATTCAGAGGCAAGTAAAGAGTTACCAGCATGGTAAAAGGACCCAAAATTATGTCATATGAGGAATACTTGAAGGAACTGAGGGAGTGAAACCTAAAGAACACTTGGGAAGAAGTGAAAACACCTTCAAATAGCCAATGGAACAAGCACCTATTTAAATGCCTGCCCTGTGCAAAGCACCATGCTAACGTGTCATTGTTGTGTCTGACTCTTCATTCCCCTCTTTGGGGTTTTCTTGGCAGAGATACTGGAGCGGTTTGCCATTTCCCCCTCCAGCACATTTTAGAGATGAGGAAACTGAGGCAAACAGGGTAAAGTGACTTGCTCAGGGTCACACAGCTAGTAAGTACCTGAGGCCAAATCGAACTCAGGAAGATGAGAACTGCTGATTCCAAGTCTGGTACTCTATCCGCTGTGACACCTAGTAGCCCTGTGCCACATATAGGGGATGAAAAACAAACAAACAAACAGAAACAACAACAAAAACTCAATCTCTGCTCTTAAGGAGTTCAAAAAGATACAATAGGAAAGCAAATATATTTATGATAGTATAAGGAGGAGAATAGCTAATTAGCTAACAGCTAATTAGCAGGGAACCTTTAGAAGTAAGGAAACAAACATTATTAAGTTCTTATTATGTGCCAAACATTGTGCTAAGCACTTTACAAATATTATCTCACTTTACAAACAGGGAGTTGCTATTATTGTCCCCATTCTACAACAGAAGAAACTGAGGTAAATAAAGGTTAAGTGACTTGCCCAGAATTGCACAGCTACTAAGTGTCTGCGACCAGATTTGAACTCTATCTTCCTGACTCCAGAGCGGTGCCACCTCCCTGTGAAAGAATGATTAGACTTGGCTTTGAGTCCCCGGCCCCCCCCCCCCCAGGGGATAGGACATGATCTAGCTATTTACATATCATACAATTTATATCTATTGGGAGCAAGAGAAAGAACAGTGGATTTGTAGTCAAAAGACATGGGTTTTGAATCCTGGCTCTGTTTACTATCTGTATGACCTTAAAGTCGCCTTACCTTGGTTTTCTCATTTGTGAAAGAAGAGTTTAGAAGAGATAATCTCCAAAGTCCCTTCTGGCTCTAATTTCAATGATTCTGTCAATTAGGTAGCCCTGTCATTGACAGAAAGAGAGAGAGACAGAGACAGAGACAGAGAGAGATGGAGAGAGACAGAGACAGAGAGAGATGGAGAGAGACAGAGAGGGACAGAGACAGAGAAACAGAGAGACTCTTTTGTTTCTCTTGTGTGACTGTGTTTTGATGTATGGGGTATAGTAGCCTTTTGCTGCCTTGGAAGCTTAACACTCATGTGATGGTTTACAGTGAACTGGGCAGCACAAACAGATTATAGGACTATTGTAAAAACAAATACACAAACAATACCATTTGCCTTAAAAGAGTATTTTGTTTTTAAAAGTCACTGGCACAAGGTTTACACCTAACTTAAATACCTAGGATCCAAGTACATTTTGAAGGACTTCCTTTGGCTCATAGCTCCATAGTCTTTACCCAGGAAACATGAGAAAAGGAAAGTGTACTTACAGAATTCTCCAATATACAGACACCAAGTTTACCATCTTCAATTGCTTGATTCACATCACAGAAATAAATTTTACTAAAAGATAAAGGAAGGGGCAGCTAGGTGGCTCGGTGGATAGAGCACTGGCCCTGGAGTCAGGAGGACCCGAATTCAAATGTGGCCTCAGACACATATTACATGTGTGACCCTGGGCAAGTCACTTAATTGACTGCCTCCAAAAAAAAAAAAAAAAAGATAAAGGAAAACTAAACAGAAAACCTTGAGTGAATAACTGATTCTTCATATCAAAATGATTTATTTAAGTCCCCAGAGTCATTCACAGATGAGATCTCTTCCTCAACAACTGATTCCCATCTTGTCCCATTGCTCCAATAGTCTGAAAGAAAGGGTGGTGGGATGGTGTCTTTTAATTTTCTCTTTGTTTAAATTCTAGCCATTCCTCATGGTGCTCCCAGATCTGTAGCCCTGCCAGAGTCTACCAGCTTCTCAGGAAAGAACATGTTTCTGAATTATTTCCCTTGTGATAAAGAAAGCCAAAGCTTGCCAGAGTCTCCCTCTTCTCTCCAGCTCTTGCTCTCTAGCTCTTGCCCCAACAAATTTTTCCTCTTCTCTGCCTTCTTCAGCATCTCCCAGTTTCCAGTCTCATCCATTATCTTGCACATAAATTCCAATGTACACACTTATACCCCACTTAATGAAATGGCAGAGGAAGGCTAAGGTCTAACAAGGAGTACACAGGCAAAGACATGGTTTAACCTACCCAACTACAAATTATTCATCCTTTATGGGAATAAAACAGTATTTGATTTAATTCTTAAATGTTTAGTGTCAATTTCAATTTGATATGACAACCCCACAAAGGACTTGGTAACCTGTTACTTCCCTTTCACACTCTCTATTTTTTCCTACGTTCTATTCCTATTCTTCTTATCTCCTTTCCTTCTGATTCTCCTTTTTGTTCTCTCACAAATTCAGTTTTCCTTTTTTTTTTTTTTTGCATTTTTCCCCTTTTGTGTTCTTGGCTATCTTTTGCATTTAGGATAATTTTTTCCTCCCTGGCTCCACCTTTGGCCCCATTCTAAAGCTTGTTTTCCATTTATTCATCACATTAAGACTTCCCTTCATATTTTATCCTCATTCCTCTTCCCTCTACATTAATACCATTTTATATATATTAAATACAAAATAAGACAAATAGAGTAAGGAATACAATAAAAAACCATGTTGATTAGTCCTTCAAACTTTTGAAGGGCAGTATATTCAATATTTTCCTAGAACAGATAGACTAGATAACAAGCTGATTTCCAATCAATAAATATACACAGTTTTGCTTTCAAGAAAGAAATATTTAATGGGGACATTAATGCACTATCAAAGTACAGTTACCCCTTTCACATTGTGACTTTCCTCACTGCGGTTTCATATATCGCAGGTCAACATAAAAAATTAAATGAGAATTCTGGGGGAATTTTGCAGAAGCTGTAGATGACACATGAAGCTGGCAGATGACACAGAAAAAGTTTAAAAACTCAGAAATGCATAAAATATTTGTATAGTGTTGTATAACATCAACATATTTTATCTGAACCATAATAGTTCAGACTTCTTCTCTGTGTTGAAGGGAGGGCCAAAAAATTTTACTGGATTTTCCAGAATGCAGAGGAGCTTTGCTCCTTGTCCTGGTGATGTGGAAAGGATAACTGTAATGTCCTAGCTCAGTAAAAACATACACACCTATCAAAAATAATTTTAAACATTTTAAAAATGGAATTATAATATTCTTTAAAATATGAGACAATTATTTCTGAAGAGAGAGTGAAAATGGATTATCATTGATAGGAAGCAATGTTTATTGTTGTTGTTGTTTGGCCTTCATTCTCAAAGAGGACCATGACATCAGGAAAGTGATGCTATGACTTGCAAATGAATTGAATTTAAGTGAGGCAGGGCTGTGAAAAGTCACCAGTCTCACTCTCTCCTCTGGAGCCATCTGGGTCCAGCGGCAAGATATAGATCAAGATGATTGGAGATAGCCCTAGATGCAGTGGGAGACCAGGGCCTTACTGCAGAGTAGAAAAGCATTAGTTCTAGGCGCTGGTTTATATTTCACCTCTAACACTTCATACCTGGCCTATGAATTCCTAAGGCCTCATTTCTTTAACTATTAATAAGGTATTAAAAACAAATGGCTGAAGTACCTTCCAACTTTAGAGCTATGATTCAAAAATATCTGTCCAAGGCCCTGTATATTGGAGAGTCCTGTAAATACACTTTCCTTTTCTCATTTTTCCTGTGTAAGGACTAGGGAACTACTAGCTAAAGGAGGTCCTTCAAAATGAATCCAGATCCTAGATATTGTGAATTAGATATAAACTTTGTGCTGGTGACTTTTAAAAACAAAATACTCATGTAAGAAGTGCCAAGCTAGGCCACTTTGTCCACTGGAGGATGGAGGGAGAAAGTGGGGAAAATGAATGAATGAAAAAGTATTTGTTAAGTACTGTGTGCCAAGCATTATGATTTCAAATAGCAAAATCCAGCACTAAAGAAACTCATGCTCTAATTGAAATAGAAAACATATAAAGGAAGATTTAGTTCACAGCAGAGGGAAAAGCCCAGAAGTTGTAGGGGTTCAGCAACAGGGTGGATAGTAAATTCCAGGGTCATTTAGTTACATGAAAAAGAATAGAAAGAGATTTAAAAAAAAAAAAGAGGGCATGTGAGAGAAGAGTGCCAGACCTCTTTTCTCTAGCTCACTCAGAAATAAAAAAGGAAGAAAAGAGACCATTTACCACATATCTAGAGTTTGCAAGGACCTGAAATGCCATGAGGTTCAATTCCCTTATTTTACACGTAAGGAAACCTTGGTTTAAGTAGTTAAGTGACTTATTCAAAGTCACATGTCAATGACTGAGCCTCATCTACTAGTTTCACTGCTCCAGACAGATCACATGCTCCTAGCAATATTTTTGCTTGGTTTTTCCTTAGCTCTTAGCTCATGAGGCCCCCTAAAAGAAGGAGGCTATATCTCACCTTCTACATTTAAAGTTCTTCTTAATCTCAAGGTCAGTTTGCAATCAAGAAAGTTGTGCTCAGTTCATAATTAGTACATAATTCCTCAATCCATTCAATCTGTAACTCAGGGTGGGTGGGATGGTCATTCTTTCCTTAACAACTGTTATTTTGGCTAAACTAGAGAAAATTTTGTACTCCTTTCCTAATACCAAGGCCTGCCATTCCACACAGGCAAATGATAATAGGTTTTCAACTGATAATTTAGTACATTTCCATGCATGGCTACAGTAATAAAGTTCCTAATAACAGTAATATCTTTAAAAATTATTTTAAGAGTCCTTCTCCCCAAAAAAAAAATCAGTTTGGAGGTGAATTCAGGTCTCCTACTAGAAACAAAAAGCTACTGTACATTATATATCAAAACAGAACCGAAAAAGAGAAGCAAACAAGTCTATCTCTTTACGTATTAATGATGGGGCTACCTACTCAAAAGAATCACAGACTTTAGAGTGAAACAGAAACTTAGTAGCCATTTCTTTTCACAAATTAAGGTAAAATCAATTTGCTTAAGGTCACACGGATGCCAAGTGATAAAGCCAGGATTCAAATTTCATGTGCACTAACTCCAAATCTATAAATCTATTGACCCAAAAGGAATAAAGTATAGAAAACTCTAATTCATGTTCCAAATGAATTAAAAACACAAATTTAAAAACACAAATACTAGAGGATCATGGTTTTGTTTTTGTTTTTTAAGGGAGACTATAGACAAGTCTCTGTTCTGTTTAGAAAGGACAGAACAAGTATTGATATTATGGACCATCCCTCTCCTGAGTATATTCACTCAGTTCTCAGTCAATCAATGAGCATTTATTAAGCCCCTACTATGTGCCACCCAGTGGGCAGCTAGGTGGTGCAATGGACAGAATGCTGGACCTGAAGTCAGAAAGACTCATCTTCCTGAGTTCAAATCTGGCCTCAGACACTTACTAGCTGTGTGACCTTGGGCAAGTCACTTAACCGTTTGCCTCGGATTCCTCATCTGTAAAATGAATTGAAGAAGGAAATGGCAAATCACTCCAATATTTTTGCCAAGAAAATTCAAATGGGGTCATGAAGAGTTGGACACAACTGAAAACAACTAAGCAGCAACAAATGTGCCAGCTACTGTGCTCAGTGCTGAGGATACAAAAAAAAGGCAAAAGACAGGCCCCGTCCTCAAGGAGTTCTACCACACTGCTCTCTCTTGATTCTCCCCCCTATCTTTCTGCCCAGGGCAGTACAGTAGATAAAGTGCTGCACCTGGAGTCAGGAAGACCTGAGTTTCAATATAGCTTCAGACACTAACTGTGTGACCCTGGACAAGTCCATTTGCCTCAGTTTCCACATCTGTATCTCCTTCTCAAGTCTCTTTTGCTAGGTTATCATCCATATCCCATTCATATATTTTAAAGCTCTGTCCTGGGCCCTCTTCTTTCTTCTCTACTGGTAACTTGATTTGCTCGAATGGGTTTAATTATCATCTCTACGGAGATGACTCCCAGATCTAATATTCAGCTCCATACTCTCTCATGAGCTCTAGTCCCATATTAACTGCCCACTGGATGTATCAAATTGGATATACTATTGGAATCTCATGCCCAGAATATCTAAAACAGAATTTTCCCTCAAAACAAATCCCTTTTCTAAACTTTCCTATTTCTGTCAAGGGCACCATCATCTTTCCAGTCACCCAGAGTCATCTTCAATTTCTAATTATCCTTCAGCACAAAAATTGTCAAGTCTTATCTTTTCAACCTCCACAACATCTCTCATACATACACCTCTTCACCCATGACTGTATGTTTATTTTGCATATCTATGTGTAACAATCTAATGCAAGCGTGAGGAACCTACGACCTCAAGGTCACATGTGGCCTCCTAGGTCCTTAGGTGTGGCCTGCCTTTTGACTGAGTCCAAGTTTTACAGAACAAATCCTTTTATTAAGGGGATTTGTTCTGTGAAGTTTGGATTCAGTCAAAGGGCTATACTTGAGGACCTCGATACAAGTAGCCTCTAGGTTGCAGGTTCCCCACCCCTGGAATGGGTAAGATAAAGAGCTGACCTTGGGGGTCAGAAAAACCCGGGTTTACTGCCTGCATCTCCCACATACTCAATTTCTCAGTGACTCCAGGTTGTCAAGCAGGAGCTGATTTTCTCTGGTAGAGGCCATTCCCCAACCAGAACTCCTTACACCAATAAAATCACAGGTTCGGCCAAACAACAAACAACCCCAAAAAACTTGAGATGTAAGTGTTGATAGAATGTAAACTCTAGGACTGTTTAATTTTTGTCTTTGTATCTATCCTCAGAGCTTCACTCAGAGTCTGGCACATGGTTGGGATTTAATAAATACCTGATGATAACACCATGATTGTTACATAGGAGAATACGAAAAACAGAGGAAGATGATTTTATTAGTTGGAAGAGGCAAAATAAGGGTAGATGTTTTAATTAACCATGCTCTAAATATGCCCAGATAATAGTAACTCATCAATAATACATCAGCTTTGTATTCAGATGGTTTAATCAAAACCTAACACTGCCACTGGAAAAATAACTCACTTATTTGGCACCCCTCATGGCCAACAGTTCACATTTTTAAGATGGATGGTTGTGCAATATGTAACCAAGAAATTGATTTTTTTCTCTGTAAAGCTAACTGGTTGTTAAGTACCTAGCTTTAATTGACTGAGCTAACTGGACCAGAATGATTTATTAGCCATAAAAATGTGAAAATTTCATACTAGAAAAAATGTCTAATTCTATTATATCAAAAGGAATTAGAAATTGGGATAAATTTCTAGGGCATGACCTAATGAAGGTAAGCAAAGAGGCATATGGAAAAAGGCAAGAATATATTATATTAAACGCAAGTAGCTCAGAGAAATATTCTGGCTTGGCCCAAGAGACCTTTCAAAAACCCATTAACCTCAAGTTTTATTCTTAACTCCAGTGAGCTTTCTGAGTCACCAACCCCCACCATGCAGTAATGGCTGAGGAGGTAAAGAAATTTCTCCTTAATTTGAAAAATACTGATGCCAAGGGATTCTGAATACAAGTAAAAATCTTAGTTTAAACCCAGTAATAAATTTAATGTGGATGCACATAAGGAACATTTTAGTTATCAATTTATTTTACTTTCTTGACTAAGGCTAATTTTTATCTACTCATTTCCACACATCTGTTTGCCATTATTTTTTCCCCCACACATCTGGTTCCCATCATTTTTTGTACCTTAATTATCTCTTTTCCCATATTATTAAAATATGCAAAATGCCAAAAGCTTTACAAATAACCTTCTTCATTCTATAGGAATGTAAGGACATAGACTGCCAACAAATAAAATCCTGCTGAGAAAGATACAATAAAATATAAGCTACAGTTGTCTCAGCCCTCCAGGAATTTACCATATAGTTGAAGGTATGAGGTAAGAATAGGTCAAATGCTAGGAACACCTGAAGGAACCTAGAAACATCCACAAAGTTCAAGCATACTTGCGAATAGCATAAGTGGGCAACATAAAGGTAGCATGGAGGGCAGCTAGGTGGTGCAGTGGATAGAGCACTGACCCTGGAATCAGGAGAACCTGAGTTCAAATCCAGCCTTAGACACATGACACTTACTAGCTATGCGACTCTGGGCAAGTCACTTATCCCAAATTGCCTTGCCAAAAAAAAAATAAAGGTAGCATGAAAAATATCTAGGTTTGAAACCCACCTCAGGCTCCTACCAGTTGTGTGGCCATGGACAAGTCACTTAACTTTGCTTCAACTTAGTTTCCTCACGTGTAAGTTAAGTATAATGATACTTTCTTACAGTTTTCCAGTGAAGATGGCAGACTGAGGTGTTCCAAGTGAGCCAGTCTCACGTATCCCTCAACACCATCCCCTATGATAAAAAGTCTTTTCTGAAACTACAAGATAATTATCTACCAAAAAAACAAAACCCCACCAATTTGGAGAGTATTAAAAAAAAAAACCCTCAGGGCAAGTGAAACAGCTACAGTAGCAGAAGCAATGCTACAAGAAGATGTCCCCAAAAACATTCTCAAGTGGATAAATATCATTTATAGGCCACTTAATCAAGATTAACACATGTAAGAAAAATCACAGTAATAAATAGTTTATAGAAATGAAAAATTACAGAAGGAATGGAAAAATTAAAGTATGCTAAAAAAAAAGATGTGGGGGATATAATAATAATAAAAAGACCAATGTAGCAAATATAAAAGAACATCAGAAAAAAATTAGTAGGCTATGACTTATTAAAACAGAAGGCAAAACTGAAGACAGTTTTAGAAGAGAAGTTCTTAACCTAAAAACATTATACTAAGAAGGGATCCCCAGACTGCCCAAGGATTTTATTACATTATAAAGGTTGAGAATTTGTGATTCAGATGTAGAAAACAAGTTCAGAAAAGTTATCGAAAGAACAGGGAGGATAGGGGAAGAGCCATGAACATAGGACTATCTATATAACAAAACTAATTTTGCTATATAGAAAACAAGATATGGCCTTTTAAAAGTATTTGGACTTTGGGGCAGCTAAGTACAGTAGATAGAACACTGGCCCTGGAGTCAAAAGGACCTGAGTTCAAATCTGGTGTCAGACACTTACTAGCTGTGTGACCATAGGCAAGTCACTTAACACTATTCCCTCAAAAATAAAAAAAAAAAGTATTTGGACTTTGAAAAATTTGCAGAAAACCCCCTGTACTTTGAAGATATCTGAACAATACCTGTCTACATTTCACAGGTTTACTGTGAGGATCAAGCAAGACATTGAGCATAATACTTTGTAAAATGTTATATGTCACACCATATTATTACTATTATAATTGTCAAGTGAAAGATATAGGGAATAGGTTACACAGGCATTCAAAGAAGGAAAAAAAATCACTTTACCATGTACAGGGAAGGTTTCATCTAGAAGCATAACTTGAGCTCTGCTTTGAAGGAAGGATAAGATTTAGATAAGCAGAGAAAAGTCAGATCATTTTAGGTAGGGGGAAGCTGAGGCAGAGATGGAAAAGCCTTATTCAGGAAACATCCAGTACACTGTTATGGCTGAAACCGAGAGTTCAACCATTCCCCAACTGATAAATGGTCAAAGGATATGAACAGGGAGTTTTCAGAAGAAGAAATCAAAGCCATCTATAGTCATACAAAAATAAATGCTCTAAATCACTACTGATTAGGGAAATGTAAATCAAAACAACTCTGAGGTACCACCTCACATCTTTCAGAAATGCCAAAAGCTAGAGGGGATGACAGGAAACAGGTACAATAATGAACTGCTGGCAGAGTTGTGAATTGGTCCAACATTCTGGACAACAATTTGTAGCTATGCCCAAAAGGTTATAAAACTGTGCACACCCTTTGATCCAGCAATACTACTACTAGGTCTGCACCCAAAAGAAATCAAATTAAAAAGAAAAGGACCTATATGTACAAAAACATTTATAGCAGCTCTTTTTGTGGTGGCAAAGAATTGGAAATTGAAGAAATGCCTATCAATTGGGGAATGATTGAGTAAGTTCTGGTGTATTACTGTGATGGAATACTATTTTGCTATAAGAAATGATGAGAGAGATGGTTTTGGAAAAACATGGGAATGCCTATGTGAACTAATGCAAAGTGAATTGAGCTGAACCAGGAGATCACTGTGCACAGCAATAGCAATGTTATAATCATGATCAACTGTGGAAAAATTAGCTACTTTGATCAATGCAATGATCCAACACAATTCCGAAGGACTCATGATGAAAAGGGTGCAACAGTGGTGCAATGGATAGAGTGTGGGGTCTGGAATCAGAAAGACTCATCTTCCTGAGTTCAAATCTGGCTTCAGACACTTACTAGCTGCATGATCCTGGGCAAGTCATTTAACCCTGTTTACCTCAGTTTCCTCATCTGTAAAATGAGTTGGAGAAGGAACTGGCAAACCACTCCAGTATCTTTGCCAAGAAATACCCAAATGGGGTCTTGAGGAGTCAGACGTGATTGAACAAACAAAAGAATCAAGACTAAGAAGGAATAGCCTCCTTAGAAATTTTTCTGGAAAAGGCATTTTACAAGTCCAGACTCATAGCCCATTCATAAGCCACTAAAATAAAGATATTTGTTCCACTGCTCTTTACCCCATTTCCTGAAGCTATCCTTTCAATTACATCATAACCTTTACCCACCACACACCCTCCATGGCTAGCTACTCTAATCACATGTAAGAGGAAACCACCCAGTTGCATGTAAGATGCCACATGGGTGTTCCTTTGTATCTCCAGAGCCTAGCAAAGTGGATAGCACACAGTAGTTGCTTAATAAATGTGCATCTAATTGAACTTGCAACTAAATTTTTATTTTAAAATGCAATTCCTCCAATACCTCTTGACATAGGCAAGAATGAACAGTTTTTTTTATTGTATTCAAACTGTGCATTGCTCTTCAGCACCAATCTGAATATGCAAATGTCATACTACCCTCCTTTGATAGCAAGAAAGAAAAATCTAGCTTAAGAGATGTCCATGCTATTAAACCAAATGCCACCCCCCCTCCCCACCCAGAGATCATCATGGGAAAGAATACACATGAATTTACAGGATAAAGAAACTGCATCAAATAAAAGCAATTCTCCTGTGTCAGAATTAACTGGTTAGTCTGAGCACAATTTCTGAGCCAGGGAAAATTTTATGAAAGATGGGACTGACCGATTAGCAAAGATTCTAAATTTCTAAGAAATTCAACTGTCCAAAAGGAAGTGAGTCTTACTGTAAAAATAGCTCAGTGACAAAGTTCCTGGGTGATAACATGGAGCCTGACTCACCCATCAACTAAAGAGCCCAAATTGACCCATTGCAATATATTTGCACTTTGTCTGGTGCTGCATGGAATGTAGAAGAATTAAACATGGTGCTTGCCCAGAAAGATTACATTTTAGTTGAGGAGGCAAAACTAGAGTTCTTTGTCTGGAACTCCACTTTGCCATCTGGGTGGCATAGTGGACAGAGTCCTGATTTAGGAGTTAGGAACACATGAATTCACATCCTGCCTCAGATGCTTGCTAGCTCTGTGACCTGGACAAATCACTTGCCCTCTCCAAGCCTTAGTTTTCTCAACTGTAAAAGGAGTATGATAATGGCATCTACTTTGTAGGGTGGTTGTGAAGAACAAATGAGATAACAAATAAAGCACTTTGCAAACCTTAAAGCATTATAGAAATGCTATTATTATCATTACTGTCATTTTCCCTCTTCTTTTATCATAATTTTCTTTATACATTGTTCTATGGCCTCTAGGAAAATATAAGCTCCCAGAGTCCAAGAGATCTGTCCCTTTTAAGATATCTTTGCCTAATTGTTGGTGGAGTTGTGAACTGATTTTAGAGCACAATTTGGAACTATGCCCAAAAGGCAATCAAAGTGTGCATACCTTTTGATCTAGCAATACTACTACTAGGTCTGTATCCCAAAGAGATCATAAAAAAGGGGAAAGGACCTATATGTACAATAATATTTATAGCAGCTCTTTTCTGGTGGCAAAAAAATTGAAAATTGAGAGAACGTCCATCAATTGGGGAAAAGTCATTTATTTAACTGACTGAACTAATTTAACTGGCTGAACAAGTTGTGGTATATGAATATAATGAAATACTATTATGCTGTATGAAATGATGAGCAGGTGGATTTCAGAAAAACCTGAAAAGACTTACGTGAACTGATACTGAGTGACGTGAGCAGAACCAGGAAAACATTGTTCATGGTAACAGAAACATTGTGTGATGATCAACTATTACAGACTTAGCTCTTCTCAGCAATACAATGGTCTAAGATAATTCCAAAAGACTAATGATGTAAAATGCTATCCATATCCAGAGAAAGAACTATGAAGTCTGAGTGTAGATCAAAGCATACTATTTTCATTTTGCTTTTGCTTTGGGGTTTTTTTCATGGTTTTTCTCTTTTGTTCTGTTTCATTTTTCACAACATGACTAATGTGGAAATATGTTTAACAACATTGCACATGTACGGGCAGCTAGGTGGCTCAGTGGATAGAGTGCTGGTCCCGAAGTCAGGAGGACCTGAGTTCAAATCCAGTCTCAGACCAAACACTTGATACTTACTAGCTGTGTGACCCTGGGCAAGTCACTTAACCTCAATTGCCTAAAAAAAAAATTGCACATCCATATCAAATTACTTGCCATCTTGAGGAAGGGAGAGAGATGGAACTCAAAATCCTATAAAAATGAATGTTGAAAACTATCTTTACTTTTAACTGGAATAAAATACTATTTACCAAAAAACAAAAAGAAGAAATTCTAGGTAATTGATTTATATGGATTATCTCTTTTAATAAAATTTGTTGTGGCTAAAAAAAAAGTATTTTTGTCGATCTGTCACCTAATACACAGTGCCTTGCCCATTTTTTTTTAAAGTTAAGACCCGACTGCAACAAACAGAGAAGTACCAATGTGGAAATTTATTCCACTAATGGAAGTAACTTAAAATCCACTTTCCAAGTCACTTAAAGTCTTAGAGATTTCCTTGGGGAGCCGAGATGTTAAATGATTTTGTACAAGGTCATACATACAAAGTAATATGTATCAGAGACAAGAATCCAGGTCTTCCGTTCACTGTTCATTCTACACTGCCTCTCTTTTTATTTTATTTTTTTTATTTTTTATTTTTAAAAATTTATTTATTTTTAGTTTTCAACATTTGTTTTTATAAGATTTGGAGTTCTAAAATTTCCCCCCTCCCTCCACTCTTCCTTCCCCAAGACAGTATGCAATCTGATATAGGCTATACATATATGATCATATTAAAAATTTCCGCATCAGTCATGTTGCAAAAGAAGAATCAGAACAAAAGGGGAAAATCATGAGAAAGAAAAAACAAAAAAAAAGACAACAAAAGAAAAAACAGTCTGCTTCAACCTGCATTCAGATTCCATAGTTGTTTCTCTGGATGTGGATAGCATTTTCCATTCTGAGTCTTGTGGAATTGTCTTAGATCACTGCATTGCTCAGAAGAGCTAAGTCTACTGCCTCTCTTTTAAAGGAAGGACATTTCACAGAGGAAGCTAGGTGGTACCAAGGTTACTGTTGGACTTGGAATCAAGAAAATTTGGTTCAAATCCCACCTCAAACACTTACAAGTTGTATGACCCTGGGTAAGTCACTTAACCTCTGCCTCAGTTTCCTCACCTGTAAAATAAGGATAATAATAGCATCTATCTCCCAGATTTGTAGTGAGGATCAAATGAAATAATATTTGTAAGGTACTTTGTAAACCTTAAAGCACCATAAAAATGCTAGCTACTGTTACAATTATTATTTTTTTATTATAGTAGGTGCTTAATAAATATTGGTTTTAATGAAGACTGAGATAAAATGAGATACCTTAAGATTACATAATTAAGTGTTAAAAGACAGAGTTCATTATTTCCCACTTATGAATAGAGGAACAACTGATAACCAAAAAAAAGAAGAGTATCATAAAATAAAATGGGCAATTTCAATTACATAAAATTTAAAAGGTTTTGCATAAATAAAAGTAATGCAGTTAAAATTAGAAAAGAATTAACTGGGGAAAAATTCCTGCAGCAAGTTTCACTGATAAAAATCTCAAATTCAAGATATAAAAGGGTATAAAATACCAAGATATAAAATTCTAATTTGTAAGAACAAGGTAAATGGTCCAAGAATATGAATAGGCAACTCTCAAAGAAATCCAAACAATCAATAAACATGTTTAAAAAATGTTCCAAACTACTAGTAATTAGAGAAATGAATATTATAACAACTTTGAGGTTCTACCTTAAACCCATAGAATTAGCAAAGATTACCAAAAAGGGGAGAATAACAATTGTTAGAGAGACTGTGGGAAAACAGGTTGTTATTGGTTCAACCATTGTAGAAAGCAATTTCGTACTAGTTCCAAAATTCACTAAATTTAGCAGACTTTTTTAACAGAATGATCTTACTACTAGGGTTATACTCCAAAGATTAAAGAAAGATGAAAACATTTATAGCCATTCTTTTTGTTATAGCTAAGAATAGGATGCTAAGGGGGTGCCTATCAACTGGAGAATGGGTGAACAAATTGTGGCATGTGAATTAACAGAATATTACTTTGACTTAACTGACAAAAAGGCCAGTTTCAGAAAAATCTGTGAAGACTTGTACAAATTGATACATAGTGAAGTGAGCAGAATCAGAACAATTTGTACAATAACAATACCATAATGACAAGTAACTTTTAAAGACTTAAAAACTCCAATCAACACAATGACCGACCACGATTCCAGGGGTTCAGCGATGAAGCATTCTACTTACCTCTTAACAGAGAGGTGATAGGCTCAAGGTGCATAATTAAACATTTTTTTCCAGACACAGCCAGTATAGGAATTTGTTTTTCAAGACTATGTATTTGTTACAAGGTTTGTTTCCCCTCCCCCTCCCCCTGCAGTGATGGGAAGGAGATGGAAGAGAAGAATAGCAGTAGAATTCCCCTCCCCCCATCCCCCAAAAAGAAGAAGAAAATAAAGTCATTGAGCTTTTTCATGCACAAAAAAGAGAACCTAAGACCAGAAGGAAACAAAGGTAACAGCTTTAGAAATTACATATTGCATTTTATTAGGAAACTTAAAAGCAAGCTATAGATAATAGAGGTTAGTAATTTCATGTATAATCCTTTTTCTGTTCTCTATCATATATAGACTCATTTTATTTGGTGTTTGTTAAGTTCAGAATTATATTTAAATGTTTTTAAAAAGAGAATAAAAGGAAATAGTAGATAAGAAAATTCTTTGAAAAACAAAAGGCAGAATATGGCAGCTTGAGTACTATCATTTAAATTTAATACACTCTTTAAAAAAGATTAACTATGCAATAGAAATTCAGTTTTATATACAAGTCTCTTTTCCTATTACTCGTATAGTAAATTTTTTTGCAGATGGTTGCTGAATTCATAATAAGAAATAAAACGTACAGTTCAATCCATAAATGCCATAAGAATTTCAGAGAAGCAGCAGATTGGTGAGTGGCTGAATTGCCAGGGAAGGCTCCTTCATGGTTCTTTCCATCAGCCTCCAAGGACAGTGCAATAGAAGTAGCCTGGCATTGTTGATGGAGAAGTGGTCTAGAATCCAGAAAGACCTGGGTTCTAATCCTGCCTCTGACACATACTGGCTGTGTTGACCTTGTTGTTTTTCTTTTTGTTGCTGTCCCTCCTTTATTTTTGGAGGAGACCAATGACATCATGCGGTGATGTCTTTATTTGCTCGTGAATTGAATTTAAGCGGGGCAGAGTTGTGCAAAATCCTCAGCATCACTCTCTTCCAGAGTCATCAAAGTCCAGTGACAATTCAAAAGTCAGGACCTAATGAAGTGATTTAATCTCTCAATGCTCTAGGCCAGAAGTATCAAAGGCTGCATGCAGCCCATAACTCTCTGAGTATGGCTATCGCCATATTAAAATGTGGTTCCTATGTGATTTTAATATGTTGATCTATTAATAAAAAAAAAAGAAATACATAAGTACGTGCAATGTTCTAAGCCAGTCTGCTGTCTTCAGGGATTTTATGTACAAAGTTGTATACCCCATATCTATTTCAGTTTGACACCACTGTTCCAGGAAAGTCAAAATTAGAGAGAATGTGTCAAACTGCACGGCTGGATGGAGTTTCCTTATCTGGGAGCACTCAACACCAAAGAAATCACATCTTTGTAGGCTCATCTACGGTCAAGTACCTTCATTTTTAGTTTGTTACTTTTCCAGACACCACAAATGTTTCTATCAATAACATCATTATGGGATTTTTCTTACCTACTACTGCTTCAATATTTCAGACAATTTTTGAGACGTGAAAAGGAAATGATTTTATTAAAGTATTAAAATGCACACATATGGATGGGTGACTTGTGACTTCTAACACAACAAGGTTAAACAGCAACACCCTAAGCCGTCTCATGACCTTTTCCTTCTATTCCTAGTTCCTAAAAAACTTGTACAAAACAGAATAATCACTGCCTTTTGTGTCAAAAACAAAATCTACTACTACTACTACTACTTTCCAACAACCAGCAGAGGATGGGGATGAGAGGACAGGATCAGGTTTTAGAACTAAAAGGTACTTTAGAGTCTAAGCCTTCATTTTACACACGAGGGAACCAAAGCCCAATTTCCTTTAGCTTTTCTAAGGTGAAGAATTTAATTCATAGTATACATACTTTTAAAGTGGCTTCTGTATTTATGGTTTGCTTTTTTTTTTCAGACTAGATTAGGGCAAGGGAACAAATTTGAACTGGACATAGTAAGCAGTCTGTTTTTAAACTTGAATATGAGATAGAGGTATATATCTTCTTGGCTCTACCCTCCACCCCCATCTTTTTCTCTGCCTGGCCTCTTCTTTCTCCTCTTTGTTGACTCACTTACTGGAAAGGTAAGAATACACATGGATAAGGGGACACTGAAGCAAAAAGGACTCTTCAGAGTTTGGTAAGAGAACACCTGGAGGCTTTCGGTGAATTACATATCCAAACAAATTACAGCTTATGGTACTTAAAGACCTTGTATTCGTGATCACGGCCTGCTGCCAGGAATCTCTGAAGAATTATGGAGAACAACAAATGGATTTTCAGTCATATCTAACTCTTCACAATCCTATTTGGGGTTTTTTTTTAGCAAACATGCTGGAGTGGCTTTCCATTTTCTTCTCCAGCTCATTTTACAGATGAGGAACTGAGGCAAACAGGGTTAAGTGATTTGCCCAGGGTCACACAGCTGGTAAGTGTCTGAGGCTGGATTTGAACTCAGGAAGATGAGTCTTCCTGACTCCAGTTCCAGCACTCCATCCACTGTGCCATCTAGCTGTCTCAACAGCAGTCACATTGCAGGAGGAATGTAAACAATGCTACTGGTCCAATTTTCAAAATGAGGGGTGGGAGAAGGAGAAGAAAAGTAGATTCTAGAAACTTGAGAAGACTAAGGCACTGACATCAATCCTCTGCAAAATTACAGCTTACTAAATATAGAATTTGTAGATATTTAGAAGTATTTATAATAATTCAGTAGCATTTATAATAATACTAAATTATAAATATACTGAAAATTTAGTAATTAAATTATAAAAATAATGACCTATAACAATACTAATAAATAAATTATAATACTTAAAGTATTTATAATCATTTAGAAGTATTTGAAATAAAAGCCAATATGGTCACACCAAGAATAAGTCATGCTAAACTAAACTTATTTCCTTTTCTGATAAGGAGCAGGGAATACCACTGGCATGATATATTTTGACTTCTACGAAGGATTTGAAAATGTTGGGGGGCTGACCGACAATACAGGTGGGTGAATCCAAAGCTGTTTAAATGACCACACCCAATGAGCCTGTGATTACTGCATCCTCTGTCAGTCTTGGAAGAAAAGGTTAAATGGTGTGTGACCAGGCTCTATCCTCAGTCCCATCTTATTCTAACATTTCTATTAATGCTTTCGGTGAAGACCACAGAAGGCACAGTTGGTAAATGTATAGGTAGCATAAGGTTAGGAGAGATTACTAATAGATTTGAAGGCAAAAAACTTAAAAAAATTCAACAGACTGAAATGCATGTAAACTGCTAAGATGAAATATAATAGAGATAAATATAAAATCCTCAATTTATATCAGTAGCTCTTAACCTCATGCCCACAGGCCCCTAAAGGGTCCATGAATATAGATTTCAGAGGATCTGTGAACTTGGATGGGGAAAAAAATATATCTTTTTTTTTTTTTTTGCTAAACTCTAACTCAAATAAAATATTTCCTTCAATTATTTAATTATTCAGAGAAAGGGGTCATAGGCTGTCAAAGGAGTCTATGACACAAAAAAGTTAGGAACCCTTGATATAGATTTGTTAATACGATATGGTAAAACTACAGAATGGGGGAAGATATGGATTAACAGTTGAGGTTAGAAGAAAAGAGTTATTATTTGAAATTATTGGTACATATCAAGTGTAACAAAACCCCTAATGCAACCCGAGTCTACAGTAATAGAAAAATGGTGCCCAAAACAAATCATAGGTTCACTGAACCCTGTACTAGTCAGGGCATATTTCAAGTACTGTATTCAGTATTATGGGCCACATTTTAAGAGGACATTGGCTAATCAGCATGTGTCCAGAAGAAAGTCATCAAGATGAGAGAAGACAGAAATCATACCACAAAGGAACAACAATTGTGTGAAAGCAGAGTTGGGATTTGTTTGGGAAAGCTTCAGGAGGCAGAACTAGGAAGAAGTTAAAATGAGGCATATTTGCCTCATATGAAAGAATTCTAAAGATGAGAGATGTCCAACAAGGAAACGGGGTTCCCTGAGACAGAGAGTTCGGCACAAGAAATGCTCAGATAGAGGCCTAAACATCAATTAGAGAGGTGGGAGAGATCAATAGTATCAAACTCAAAAAGAAATGGTGACCACTAATCCATAAATAGCAAGGCAGGTAGGTGGTGTAGTGGATAGAGTGCTGGGACTGGAGTCAGGAAGATTTGAGTTCAAATCCAGCCTCAGACATTACTAGCTGTGTGACCCCAGGCAAGTCACTTAACCCTGTTTGCCACAGTTCCTCATCTGTACAATGAGCTGGAGAAGGAAATGGCAAACCACTCCAGGATCTTTGCCAAAAAAAACCCAAAAACCAAAAAAAAAAAAACCAAACAAACCCAAATGAGGTCATGAAAAGTCCAACAGGAGTGAAAAAAAGGACTGAACAATAACAACAAATTAAATCCATACATAAAGATCCTTGCCAAACTGCATATTGATTCAGCTTTAAAATATAATGTTATTTATGTTTTATTGCATTTTTATTTATTTTGTTAAATATTTTCCAATTACACTTTAATCTGATTTGGCAATATTCAGTGCTGTGGAAGTCTATGACAACCTCTGGACTTGAGTTTCATGCAACTCGAAACTCAAAGATATAAATAAATAATTTAAATATAAATAAAGATTATTTAAATGTCACAAAAATAGCTGGAAAGTTCTACCTTGGGATGACCATTGCTATTTCCATTTTTTTTTCCTTCCTGTACTGAAGTTTCTCTGGCTGCCAAAAAAAAGCCAGAAACTCTATCTGGGACAAAGCGAGGTGGTCCATACTTGTAAAAAAAAAAAAATGCATGTAATTGAAACCTGTTTTTTTTTCTGTTTTTGCTTGTTTATTCACATCTTGCTACCTGAAAAAAGGTAGAACTCAGTGCTGTCCTAGACAACCTGAGATGTCCTAATCACCTTAGTTGAGTCTGACTTCATTCACTGGTTCAGATTATCTAAATCTTCACTCAATAAAATATTTCTTAAAGAGTTCTTTTGGGAACTCTCAAAGTCAAATTATATATAAAATTAATATTTAATTTTAAATTTAGATTCAAGTTTGTGTTCTTTACTTAGGGGAAAAGATGTTTTGACTAATTACCAATATATCTAAGAAACTATATAATGTTAGCAGACATTTAAACAACTTTTTAAAAAATTCAATTGAAGAACCAGATCCTAAAATAACAATCTATCTAGGTTTACATAGTTTTAAGAAAATCTACTTCAAGCAGTCTCTACTTTTCACCTTATCCTTCCTGAAAGGAAGCTGTGCCATTCCATAAACTGAATGATATATTCTCATAAGAACAATTTTTAATTTGCTGACCAAAAATTTGGAAGCACAGATATGCCTAAAAACATTTCATATGTAAAAATTAGTTATCAGCTTCCATTATTGTTTAACATTAGAAAGACCAGAATTTAAGAATACCTCCAAGGACAAAGCTATGTCAACTGATACAGTGCATTCTTTTTTTTTTTTTTTGGCCATAAGGCAAAGAAAATAAAGATAGGATGAAAAATTTTATTTCAAAGAAAATCACATTTTTGCATCAATTGACACAGCTTGTTCTTCTAGTGTTAAAAGGCCTATTATGCTCCCGAGTCTACAAATTGAGCATATTAGACAAACTGAGTATACACTGGGCACCAATGCACTGCTGTAAGATGTGCAGAGTGACTTCAATCTATTTCAAGGACCTATGATTTTGATGTTACATTATCATAGGCCCATCTACATGAGATAAGGTAGCCAAAAAAATTCATCCACTATTAGACTGCAGAGACCTTCCAAATTTAACTAGATCTAGAAGAAGCCTGCACTCAAAATCTTTCCAGCATGGTAGAATTTGTTAGAGTTTATACCTCACAAACATGGTCAGTGTTATCAAGAATATAAGGTCATAACTTAAAGAGAACTGAGAACATTGATCAATACGATAACCAAAACTGAAACAAAAGACAAAAAACACCTGATTTCAGAGGAACAATGGTGATACCTGCTTTCCACTTCCTGACAAGAGATAGCTTTGAGATGCAGAAGTAGGCATGTATTTTTGGACACGGACAATGTGGTAATTTCTTTTGTTTGATTATGCATATCTTACAAAGATTTTGTTTTTCTTTTCAATTGGGAGAAGGGAGGGAAGAGAAAATAAATATTTGTTAGTTGGAGAAGAAAAGAAAAGAATTCAGGGTCATTTACACACCACAAAGAGACTGGAGTAGGACTCATGCAGCACAACACAAATATACAACAGGAAGTTAGGAAGGAAAGAAGGGAGGGAGACAGGGTGAATTTATTAAGCACTTATTATATGCATACATAAAAAATAAGACAATTCTAGCCCTCAGAGTGCTTACAGTCTAATGTGGAAAGATAACACACAAAAGAAAGCTAGAAGGAGCTGTCTGTGTGCAGGCTTCAGGTTCCATGTAGAGAAAGCCTCAAGGGTGGTCAAATGTTCCAAGATGGGGAAGACCCAGGTACTGGGGGAAGTTCAGGATGAGACAGCATGTTTTCAAGTCTAGGAACCAGGAAAAAAGGGTCAGAAGGGGAGGCCCGGGGCCTTTCCACAAAATGGAGACTCCTGGAGGACCTCATTCATATGAGAAAAGAACAGGCCTTACAGAGGGATATTCAGATTGAGAAGGCTATTGTGGTGGTTGGATTTTTTTTTTTTTTTGAGGCAATGGGGTTAAGTGACTTGCCCAGGGTTACATAGCTAGTAAGTGTCTGAGGCTGAATTTGAACTCCCATCCTGCTGACTCCAGGGCCAGCGCTCTATCCACCACACCACCTAGCTGCCCTGGTGATTGGATATTTTAAGGCAAAGAACTATAGCATGTCTTCCATTCTGGCCCTATAACTAAACATTTAATTTAATAATTTTGCTTGTTACCTCAGAATATAGAAGAGCTTTTGGAGAATTATCTGGAGAGCAGAGTGCTCTTTAAAAAAAGTTGGAATGACTTTCTGGCAAGCAGAGGAGCTCTAAATATATTCAGTGTCTGAGGAGTTACTCAATGTTGGTTGTTGTTGATAATGACAACAATATGCCTCACAATGAAAGGCATTTTTAAAAGAACTGGCCTGACCTTTTAGTCCTTTACATTCCCCATAGATTATAGAAGGCTAAGAGTGAGGAGCTCAGGCTCAGTCCAAACAAGGGCCCCTAAGAGGCAAGAAGTGCTATTAAGTTATTTACAGCATTACAACCATAGGACCTACTTGACCCTTGGTTGACAGCCATCTCAATTACATCCCAGAAAAGAGGAAAACCCAATTAGTTTATTATTAGCACAAACTTTAAAAGGAGCTTCAAAACCTCTCTGATTGTAGACAATTATTAAGACAAACAGAATAAAAGACGTGCCAATTGGTTTCCACTGGTGGAAAGCCACCCCTTAGCAACCAAATGAAGATAAAGGCGGTAAGCACTGAGAGAACATCATTTAGTCAACAAAAATTTCCTAAGCACAAGATCTTAGAGGTGCATGGATCCTTAGAGGTCTTTTGGTCTCATCAAGTTCAACTGCCCAGAAAGATGGTCATCTGGCTTCTGCCTGAGCAGAACTACATTTAATTACAATTAAATTAATTGTAATTATAATATATAATTACAAATTAATTGTTTTAATGACCTATCTCTGAGGTAGCCCTTTCATGTCACACATCTTTAATTAAAGGACAATATTAGGAAACATCAAGTTTAGATGAGAAACAAAGACTATCCCATAAGTAGCTTACAGTCTAGTAGGGAGGAAGAAACATATATATAGCTATACAGTAACAGCAGTATTGTTCAGAGTAACTGTGAATGACTAAGTTATTCTGAGTAATATGAACATTCAAATCAACTATGAAGGACTTAGGAAGGAAGACACTATCCACTTCCAGAGAAAAAACTGACACACGAAAGTATGTATTGTATGGTTCCACATATATATATTTCTAGCAAATGTTGGCTTCCTCTAATTTGGGCTTGGGAGGGAGAGAGGTAGACAAGGTGGAATGAAAAATGTAACAAAAATATAAAATTTTAAAATAGCTATAGTACAAAATATCACATAAGTCTACAAACTATGTGATTCTTAGTACTAATCTCATAAGGGCATCAGAGGAGTATAAAAGAAAGTGTTGTGTGAAGTCAAATGGAAAGACAGTAACAATGGGGAAAATTGAGGAAGATTTATTTGTTCATATGATCATTAATGTATAGCCAGAAGGATTTTCAGAGTCCAATCTCCTCATTTTACAGATGAGGAAACTGAGGCCTAGGGAAGTTAAATGACTTGCCCAAGGTCATACAGGTAGTAAAGATCAGTCATAGGACTCAAATCCAGGTCCTATGACTCCCGAGCCAGTACTATCAGGAAGGAGGAGGTGGCATTTGAGTCAGGCTTTCAAAGAACGGGTAGGAATTCCAAAGGCAAAGAGAAAGAATGAGGGCATTTAGACGAGGGAAATGGTGTCAACAAAGGTACTATGGTGAGAAAGAGGAAAAGGTGGGAGGAGAGTCCAGTTTAGCTCAAATATAGAAAGTAGACAAGAGAATAATATATTGTGCCAAAAATCTTAATGCAGCTTTAAACTACTAAAACTTGTACTAAAACTTCTGGGACACTCTCTATATAAGGCTGGAAAAATTAGGAGGCTCCAGAATATAGTGGGCTTTGAAAGCCAGGCAAAAAGAGCTTGAGCTTTACTCAGTAGGCAGCTAGAAGCCATAGAAAATTTCTGAGCAGAGTAGTAATATAACCAAATCTATACCTACAAAAATTAACCTTCTAAATGACTGTAAGATAAGATATAAACTGTTATGAGATTATTGGGACACAAAAGGTGGTAGGAGTGAAGACCTGTCAGACAGGGTTGTTGTGAGGATCAAATGAGATAATATATGTAAAACACTACAATGTTAAATCATTACATATTAGCTATTATTACTCTGAGCAGCTAGATGATGAAGTGGACAAATTGCTGGGCCTGGAGTCAGGAAGATGAGTCTTCCTGAGTTCAAATCTGGCCTCAGCTATTTACTTGCTGTGTGACCCTAGACAAGTCACTCAACCCTGTTTGCCTCAGTTTCCCTATCTGTAAAATGAGCTGGAGAAGGAAATGGCAAGCCACTCTAGTACCTTTGCCAAGAAAAACCCAACTGGGTTCACAGAGTCAGACACAACTGAAACGACTGAACAATAATGATAATATTAGTAGTATGATGGTGATAAGAACACAAGGGTGGGACCAAACGAGAATGGTCAATACAACTTCAACAGAACTGAAAGGGCTTGCTAGCTGGGTATGAGGTATGGGTATGAGGGAGAGGGGAGAGTCAAAGTATCATAGAAGAATAAGTTTTGCTCCTGGAAAGTTGAGTAAATAGTGGTGCCACAGACAGTCAATCTGACTGAAATAGTGAAGTCAGAAAGAAGAAGACCTTGGTGGGGGTGGGGTGGGAAATAATTAAAGACTGGCTTCAGACATGTTGAATATGAAGCCTCAATGAGGTGTTCATGGATTTCCTGTAGGCAGAGGGAAGTGTGGGTCTGGAACTTTGGGGAGAGGAAAAGGCTCCAGGTGTAGACTTGGGAGTCATCTGCATAGAAATTTTAGCTGAAAATGTGTGGGCAAATGAATTTTTTAAATAGGAGAACAGAGACGGAGAAAAGGCCAAGGACAGAGGCTTATGGGAACATGAATAAATCAATCAAGAAACATTTAGTTTAGGGATAGCTTAGGGATAAGCAGCTAGTGAAGTAGAGAATTATGGAAAACTTGTATTATAATGTCCCTTACAGAGTATCTAGTAAGAAATTATGCCACAGAGTTGTCAAGAAGAATAAGGACTGGAAAAAGACCCCTGGATTTGGCTGCTAGGAGGTCACTGGTGATATTTAAGAAAACAGTTTCATTAAAGTGGTTGTTGGTTGGGGGTGAGGGGCAGGAGCCAGACTTGTATGTTGAGGAAAGAGTAGAAGAGTATGGGGAGGGGGAGATAAGAAATGTCAATAAGTATAATAGCAGAGTGAGCAATCAGATGGTAACAACAGGGTAGAAGAAAATTTAGAAAGAAATTGGGGGCAGCTAGGTGTCGCAGTGGATAGAGCACTGGCCCTGAAGTCAGGAGGACCTGAGTTCAAATCTGACCTGAGACCGAACACCTGACACTTACTAGCTGCCTAAAAAAAAAGAAAAGAAATTGGAAGTCAATAGAAAAAAGTCAATAAAAGAGGAAAGAGTAAAGACAGTGACAAGCTGACAAGGTCCTTGATGAACAGGAAGATACGACATTAAGGACAAAGGAATTAACCTCAGCGACAAGTATAAAGTTTAGCCTATAATTTTTCCTCTAATTGATCTTGCAAAATTCTGAAAACAAGAATTTTCTCTCTATTGGATTATCTGCCACCTTTTCTCCTTAGGCTAAGAAAAGCTAGCATTTATGTAGCAATTTGAGGTTTTTAAAAAGCGTTTTACTTATGTTATCTTATATCATCACAATAATCTGTGAGTTAAGTGCTATTATTACCCCCATTTTACAAATGAGGAAAGTGAGGCTGAAATTAAGGACATTGTCTAGCACTACACAGTCTTCCTGACTCTAGGTCCAGCACTGTCTCCCCTGAACAACCTACCTGTCTATAACAAATGACAGTGACAGGGCTAAATTCTGACTGAAGCCATTTTTTTTTTAAAGAGGCGATGGGGGTTAAGTAACTTGCCCAGGCTCTTACAGCTGGTAAGTGTCTGAAGCTGGATTTGAACTCAGGTCCCCTTGATTCCAAGGCCAGTGCTCTATTCACTGTACCATCTAGCTGTCCCTGAAGCCACTTTCAAACCTGAAATATCTGTATTAGAAAATTCACAAATAAAAAAAAACCACTCAAATATGAAAAACAAGAAGTGACCAATGCCCAGATCAGCAAAATTCTAAAATCTACTGATTGAATAAAACTGATGGGGAAAACCTCCAGTCCTCTCCTATTTCCTTGGAGTCTTTCTTATAGCAGCAGATTTAGAAGCCACAACATGTGTTTCCAGTGTAACCAAGCCAGCAGAACAGTGGAATTTTCAAAGACGCATCTATTTCCCTTTCGTCATCATTACCCCAGGGCAGTAATCAGAGCAGTGGAGAATAGGAGGCTCCATCATCAACACCAGACCTTGGCTTCCAAAGCCCAGGAGTAAACGTTTCCCCTATCCACCAGGAGCAGTCATCTTCCCATTAAAGATGTGATTACTATAAAGCACTTCCTTAAAATTTCAATGCCAACTTGTGCTTCATCTCCAAAAGTCCCGGTTATTAATTTCAGACCAATTTTACCAGGAAAACCCAGCGTCCAAAGGGGAAGGAGCAGGTAAGCTGTGCCATTTTCTCCCGTTTCCTCAGTGTCACGGCTGCAGTAATTTTGAGATGTCACATGCTATAAAATGCAGCTGCAGCCTGGGTTAAAATTAGAAAATACTAATACCAGGGGAGAGAGCTCCAAACTGTTCTGCTGCTATATTAAATGAGGCTTTTGGAATTGAGGGGTGGGGAGGGACAGTTGTAGTCACATTCTAAATGCAACCCAATTTATCCAAAAGATATCTATTCCAAGTCACATAGTCAAAAGAACACTGACTGCAGTTTTGAGTCAAAATGCCTGGATTTGAGTCCCCATTTTTGCCACTTACTAGCCATCTGACTCTAGGGAATTAATTTTTTTTTCTTCGAGATTCACTTTTGAAGAAAGTAAAGTGGGGTAAATACTTACACTACCTATCTCATTGGACTACTGCAAGAAAAGTACTTTTGTATCTCTAGCACTCCATTAAGTGGATAGAGCACTGGGCCTGGAGTCAGGAAGACTCATCTTTCTGATTTAAAATCTGGCTTCAGACATTTACTAGCTGTGTGACCTTGGGCAAGTCACTTAACCCTCTTTTCCTCAGTTTCCTCATCTGTAAAATGAGCTAGACAAAGAAAAGACAAACCACTTCAGTATCTTTGCCAAGAAAACCCTAAATGGGGTCATGAAGAGTCAGAAAGGACTGAAAACAAAACAAAACAAAACAACTAAACAACAACAACAACAAAAAACATAAATGATGTGACAGGTACTCCTTGAAGATTTATAGTTAGGCTTGGAAGTTTATAAGACCCACAAAACTTGCCTTAAGTATCCCTCACATTGATGAAATAAGGGACCGTTCGAATTCCTGAAATAAAAATAGTTGTAAAAACTTTGCTAAATCAACATTTTGAATTTTTTAAATCTCCTGAATTTTTAAAGGTATAATTTTTCTTTGCCACAAAAGATAATCAGTTTTACTAGCATACTTTGATATTTTCTGTTTTGAAAAAAAAGTATCATGCGCCTTTTCCCCACTGGAAATTTTTAAAGCCAATAATTAACACATAATTAGTTGTTTATATATCCAGCACTTTAAAAGTTTACAAATTTGAGTCGCACAATGAAGGGGAATGGGCAGGGTGGGAGGGGACGGAGAAGCATCATAAGCATAATCTTTTTTATAGATAGGAATACCAAGGCTGCAAGAGGATGCGTGACTTGCTTATGGTTAAATAGCTAGTAAGCTTCACTGGCTCGAACAAATATTCCAGACTCTAAATCTCTACCTTCATTCACTGGGTGGTGTTATTGGATTAGATTGAACTACTAGAAAGAACTCAACTTGAAAAGCATTGGAGCATAAATAGGAGAAAAGAAGACAGTGGGACATGACAACCCCCTTCAAATATCTGAAGTATTGTCATGTAGACAAGATATAAGAGTTACTCAGCTTGGTGCCAGAGGGAAGAATCAAGAGCCATGGGTGAAAGTGGCAAAGAACCAAATGTAGGCTTCCTAAATTCTTTTCAATTAGAGTCCTCTAGGTATATTAGGTACTCTTTCATTTGAGGTCTTCATGCAGAGGCTGTGTGACCTCTTATTAGAAAGGATATAATATAGACTGTTGTTTATCACCTCCATGTTTGAGACCTCTGAAAGCTCCTTATCTGACCATAATCTAGTGGCTTTCCACTTCTACCTCTGCCTTCCTCTACCAAATCTGACACTTCCATGACCCCATGACCTCCAATATTTCCACTCCTAATTTTTTTCTCACACTTGTATTGGCCACTCTATCCTATCCTATCTTCCTTGTCTTCACTTTTTGGTCAACTACTTCAACTCTACATGTCCTCTTCTCCAGTCCCTGGCCTCCTTATCATATCACCACACCTCAGTCCTGGATCACTCCCACCATCCACTGCCTTCACTCTTTCATATGCACATACTGCTAAAGGAAGGCAGAGAATATTACATAGCTTTTTAAATTGGATCTACTATAAATTTATGTTTACTACACTTTAACGCTGTTGCTAGGCAATCCTTCTACACCTCCTTACTCACTATCCCACTCTCCACAGCAGCTCTTTTTCATCCTTCCTATGGTTCCGCCTTACCCCACCATCTTAGCTGAGAACTTTGCCTCATATTTTACAGAAAAAAAATTGAGGCCATCACCAAGACTTCCTTCTTTTCTCTTCCTCCTCATCTTGTAAAATGCAGATGCCTTCTGCCATTATCTCTTCCTTCACTCTTGTCTCAGACTGAGAGGTGGCCCTACTCCTTACCAAGGCAAACCCCTCTACCTGCACAAACAATCTCATTCTGTTTCCCAAAGAGATTGTCCCCTCTGTCATCCACACTATAAGTTGTCTTCAATCACTCCTTCCCTGCTGCTTACAAATGTGCCCATGTCTCCTCTATCCTCAATTGAGCCTTCCATCCCTGTTAACTATTATCCTTTACCTCTTCTGCCCTTTGTAGCTAAACTTTGTGAGAAGGCCATCTACAATAGATGCATCCACATCTCCTCTCATTCTCTTCTTAACCTCCTACAATCATTCTGACCTCATCATTCCACCAAAACTGCTCTCTCTACAGTTACTAGTGATCTCCTAATTGCTAAATCCAAAAGCCTTTTCTCAATCTTCATTCTTTGTGACCTCTCTATAACCTCTGCCACTGTCCATCACTCTCCTCTCCTTGGTATTATTTTCTCTATAGGCTTTCATGACACTACCTTATCCTGGTTATCCTACCTTCTGAACCTCAGTCTCCTTTGCTGGATCCTCATCCACTTACACCCATTAACCATGGTTATCCCACAGGACTCTGTCCTAGTCCCTCTTCTTTTATCCCTCTATATTTATTTTTTTTTAATTCTATTCCAACCCCCTTTTTTTTGGAGGCAAACCTATCTTATCCAGCCCTAATTTCTCAACTGACTTTCAGTTTCACAACTCCAACTGCCTTTCAGACATCTTGAACTCAGTGTCCCATAAACATCTTAAACTTAACATGTTCAAAACTGAACTTGGTATCTTTTCCCCTAAACCTTCTCCCCTCCCAAACTTCCCTGTTACTGTAGAGGGTACCTCTATCCTTCCAGTCCCCTAGGCTTTCAACCTAGGCATCATCCTTGACTCTCTACCATCTCTTTCCCCTCCCTTATATCCAATGTGTTACCAAGGCCAAGTTGATCTCACCTTTGTAACATTTTTCACATGTACCTTCTTCTCTCCTCTGATCCTGCCACCACCATGATACAGGCCCTTAACACCTCAAGCTTGGACTGTTACCATAGCTTGCTGAGGGGTCTGCTGGCCTCAAAACTTTCCCTAATTCAGTCTATTCTCCATTCAGCTGAAAAAATTATTGATTTCCCTAAAATGCAGGTCCGATCATGACACCCCCATACTCAAACTCTAGTGGGTCCTTATCTCCAAGATCAAATAAAAAATCCATTTCATGTTCAAAGTCCTTCATAACCTAGCACCCCATCTTTACAGTCTTTTTACATCTTATACCCCACTCTTCCATGTACCCTGCAGTGACAGTGGCCTTCTTGCTATTTCTCAAACAAGACACTCCAACTCTCAGCTCACACAGTTTTCTCTGGAAGTCCCTCGTGATTGAAATACCTTCCCTATTCACCCCTACCTCCTGGCTTCCCTGGCTTCCTTCCTTCTTCAGGTAGCCTTTCCCAATCCCCATGAACTCTTCTGCTTGCCCTTTGCTAATTATTTCCTATTTAGATTGCATATAAGTTGTTTGCTTGTTGTCTCCCCCATTAGATTGTAAGCTCCTTGAGGTCAGGGACCGTCTTTTAGCTTTCTTTGTAGCTCTAGTGCTTAGCCCAGTGCCTGGCACTTACGAGGTGATCAATAAATACTTATTGACTGACATTGTTAAGGTGCACTGGTTGGATTAGATCATTTCTGAGTTCTTTTCCAACTCTGAGATTCTATGATTCATATAGTTTAAAATATTTTATTTCAAAAAGCAGGGTAAATGCCTCAAGAGGTACTAGTAGGAAGAGCAAATAGGCAAGTCTAGAGCTGAGAAAGAAAATAATTGCTACTCATAAAATGGAATAAAACCATAGAATTTTTAAGAGTATAATAGGACCTTAGAGATCATATAGAAGTCTTTCATTTTATGGATGAGGAAATTAAGGCCCAGGGAGGTAAGAAAGAGCCTCACTAGGATATTAGTAAGGCCAAGACCAAACCACAGAAACATTTATGAGCTAAGTCAGAGGATAAGGGGACTAAAGTTCCTTTCCAGCTCTAAAGACCCTTTATAGAATCCTAGGATGCTTTATGAATAGAAATTCCCATTCCACTTTTTATATGCAATATTCGACACCCATCTTTAAGGTGTGAATGGGGAAAAGCTAAGAGTTTTAACGTTCATTTCATAATATCCTCACACTTTTACTTAGGGCTTTATATAAAGTCCTGAATAACATTTATTTCAATTCTAAGAAAAGCTAACAAATGACAGATTATGACTAACCATACCAAAAGCCCAGGCTTCTTACTGAAAAATCAAATTATTATACCTGAAATGCTCCATTGTAGATTTCCAAAGCATCCTATGTGAGAAAATGACCAAGTTTCAATGTAATGAAAGTGTACATTTTTGACATTGTATAAACAAATCATACTTTAGACTTGGAGCAAAGGTTATGAGAAAGAACTTGATGAAAAGCTTCCAATTCAATTCAACAAAGCTTTTATCTGCCTACTCTAGTAAAGCACTATGCTATATACTGAAACATAATGATGGGGTTAAAAAAAAAAGAAATGGTTTTTGCCCTCAGAAAGCCTATATTTTGTTTGGGGGGAGGGAGAAGGGAATAAGACACATAGATAAAAGTCTTTAAAGTTTGAAAAAATAACTTTACATACTCTTGCTCTTCACAACCTTGATAACTGAGGTAGGTGGGTGGCACAGTGAATAGAGTACTGGACCTAGAGTCAGAAAGCGTTCAAATCCAGCCTCAGACACTTATTAGCTGTGTGTCCCTAGACAAATCACTTAACCTCTTTCTGCTTCAGTTTCTTCTGCTATAAAATGGGAATAATAATAGCGCTTACCTTGCACAGTTGTGGTGAGGATAAAATGAGATAAAATTGTAAGGCATTTGGCAAACTTTAAAGTTCTATATAAATTCGAGTAATAATATGGCAGGGGCAGCTACATGGTGCAGTGGATAGAGTGTGGGGCCTGAAGTCAGGAAGACCTGAGTTCAAATCTGGCCTCAGATACTTTCTAGCCAAGAGATCCTGGGCAAGTCATTTAATTCTGTTTGCCTCGGTTTCCTCATCAGTAAAATGAGGTGCAGAAGGAAAAGCAAAACACTTCAGCATCTTTGCCAAGAAAACCCTGAATGGGGTCATAGAGTCAGACATGACTGAAAACCGAATGAACAGCAATATTATAGCTACCATGATCATCATTTTTATTATTATAATAAACTAAGTACAAGCATTTTCATACTTAAGTAATTTATACCTAAGGAAACATAGTCATAAAGCCTAGTGTCAGAAACAATATATGAATCCAAGTCTTCCTGACTTTCAACTGGTTCTGACGCCTGGACCATCAAACATCGCTTAAAAATCCAGCACTCTTGTTTACTATGCCATGCTATCTCTCCTCTGAGGATGGTAGGGTATTTCCATTTTACAGATAACAAAACTACAGCTTAAAGTGGTTCAATGATTCAAACTCACAACAAGAGGCAGAGTTGGGACTCTCAGCTCACAACATTGTATTACCTCACTAGAGAAGAGATCAATTTTCCTGTCAGCCTAAACTGGATGATGGGAAAACTTGTTCAATACTTTTAGCATCTTTTCTCAGTCAGCAGACCAAAAGGGCAGGGGCTGATGTGACTATGCTGCAATCATTGTTATCAAAGGATCATAGATTGAGAGCTGGAAAGGACTTGGAAGGTCATCTAGTTCAATCCTTTCATCTTAGAGAAGAGAAAATTCTGGCTCCCCTAAGTAGAGTGATTTGCGCAAGGTCATAAAGGTGGCAAAGTAGCAGAGATAGGTTGATTGGTTTGTTTATTTTGTAGTAGTAATAATAGTAATTGTAGTGGTGGTGGTAGTAGTAGTAATGCAGTTAGGTGGTACAGTAGATAGAGTACTGGCCTAGAGTCAGGAACACTCCCTTTCCTGAGTTCAAATCTGGACTCAGATACTTACTAGCTGTGTGACCCTGGGCAAGTCATTTCACTGGGCCTCAGTTCCTCACCTGTAAAATGAGCTGGAGAAGGAAATGGCAAACCATTCCAATATCTTTGCTAAGAAAACCCTAAATGGGGTCACAAAGGGTAGATCACAACAACAACAACAGTAGCAGTAATTATAATAACACCTAGCATTTCTATAGCACTTTAAGGTTTCCAATGAGCATTACATGTATCTCATTTTATTTTCACGACAACCCTAGGAAGCAGGTGCTATTAACTCCATTTTAGAGCTGATATAGACAAAGGCTAAGTGACTTGCCCAGGGTCACACATTTATTGAACATAAATGTCTGAAGTTGGATTTGAACTTGGGTCTTCCTGACTCCGGGTCCAACTCCCCTGTAACAATTGACTCTCCTCTGCCTCTTGAGCTGTCATGCTTTCTTCTGTACCATGATGTGCTTTCCATGTGGTTCTGTGAGTGGAATAGCATTATGGTCTCAAACTATCATATTAAACTGCTTTTATATCATATTAAACTGCTTCTTATACTTTTGTAAAAGTGCACATCTGTATGCTATATGTCTATATGTTCCATAAACATTGAGCAGACACATAGAGTAACAACAGATCAGTGCTGGAAACAACCTAAGACCTCATCCAGTCCAACCCTCCCATTTTACAGATGAAGCTACTGAGGACCAGATAGATAAAGAAACTTGCCCAGAATCATAAAGTTAGTTAGGAGCAAAGCAGGAGTCACCAGGTCTTTAGACTTCTAAGGCCAACACTGTTTGCATTATACCACAGTTCCTCACTTCCCAGCTCTATATCTAAAATCCTATGATTTGATACCTAAATACTAATAAATACTTATAGAAGATTAATACCACCATCTCCAAGCCACTTCAAAGAGTAAAATTCTTGGCTAATATTCACAATATCCCCGGAAAGTAAAAACGAGGCAAGTAATATCATCCCCATTTTTCAGATAAACAAATGAAAGCACTGTTCTGAAGAAAGGCCCATGATGAGTACAATTATCCCTTCCACATCACAACTTTCCCCATCGTGGTTTTGATATATTGCATGTCAGCATAAGAAATTAAATGGGAGTTTTGGGGGAGTTTTGCAGAAGTCTCAGACGACACACCAAGGCCAGCAGATGGCACAGAAAAAGTTTGGAAACTCAAAAATGGGTTAAACATATGTATAATATTATATAATAACAACCCAAATTTTACAATAAGGTACTGTAAACAACCCATAAAAGAAAAAGAAAAAACTCAAACTTCTTCTCTGGTACAAAGGGAGGGCCAAAAAATTTTACATGGATTTTCCAGAGCGCAGGGGCATCATGCCCCTAACCCTCAAGAAGCAGAAGAGATGACTGTATTATCACTTCCATTTTAAAGATCAGAAATCTGAAGATATGAGAAATCTTGATATATGCAGTAACTTGCCCAAGATTATACAGCCAATCAGCAGATAGAGACCAGCATTCAGTTATTGGGGTGTTTGTTCCTCCATATCAGATCACATTTCATTGCATGTCAACGCAAGGCAGGCAGACCAATCAACTGACTTCTCAATGCTACCCCTTCAATCATTTCAGCCCCACCCCAAAGCATTTTCCCTTAATTATGCAATAGATTTGGGGTTGAAAAGTAATACGCTCCAGGCTTAGGAAAAACCCCTCATGTCAACACTTTTTTCCCAGGAGGTGGGGTAAAACTGTGACCTTAATTTAAAATACAACAGTAAGTTAACACCACTAGCACCACCACACACAGACTGCTGAGAGGACGTATCCAGCTAAAATGAACATAAAGAGAGGATTTTTCCAAGGGCTTGCTCTTTGATGAAGGTCAATTGACTGGATATTTGGGAAGGAAGTTGCCAAAAATCCTGAAATATGACATTTGGGATTAAGGTGGAGGGTGGGAGAAATTGACGGGCAAATCAATGACTGAGTTGAAGAAGAAGGCGTGTAAGTATCAGCTTTGTTCCTTCTTCTCTCAAGACAGTTTTTAAAGTTTTTATTATCTTTTGTTTGTACATCACTTTCATCTTCCCATGTGTGTCTCACCTCATACTATGCAGAGAGACATCCCTCTTAATAAAAAGGATAAAAGGAAAAATAACAAAATCAATAAAAATAGTTCCCAGCATCAGGTGCAGACCTAAAGTGGAGTCACTAAGTTGTACAAAAGTTTCAAAGGACCCTCTGGGAAGGCTCAAACTAAGAAGAGAGTGCTTCCTAGGACACGTAAGGGGATTAAATTGATACCCAGTAGCAGCACTATCTTATCCTCCTTTCCATTCCTTTTCCTTCTTCCTCAGAGATTCAGTTAGTCAACAAACATTCATTAAGTACCTACTATGTGCCAGGCACTGTGATAAGTCCTGGGGATATACAGAATGGCAAAAGTTCATCTCTGTTCTCAGGAAGCTCTCAGTCTAATGGGGAGATAACATGCAAAGAACTATGTACAATCAAGATATATATATATTCACATATATACATGAATATATTATATATATGATAAATTGGAAATAACCAATCAACAGGGAAGGCACTAGAATTAAGGGAGATTGGGAAAGACTTCCTATAGAAGGGAAGATTTTAACTGGGACTGAAGCAAGCCAAGAAAGTCAAAAGACAGAGATGAAGAGGGAGAGCCTTCCATCCACGGGGGGCAGTCAATGAAAATGCCCAGTGTCAGGAGACGAAGTGTTTTGCTGGAGAAACAGCAAGGTGGCTAGTGTCACTGGATTGAAGATAGTTTGTAGGGAGGGCAGATTAAGGAGTAAAGAAGATGAGAAAGGTACATGAAGTAGAGTTCCAGTCAGAGTTAGAATAGGTACAAAGTAGGCTGAGAAACCCAAAGGTGGGGTCCCTATTGAAACAAACACCACATATAAAGTTTCAAGGTTTACAAAGAAAATTCTTGCCTGAGTGGAATAGCAATGCTTGGTGCTGCAGACTGTCATTTCATTGCAAAAGTAAGGACATAAAAGAAAGTAAAGAAATTAATAATTTTTATAGTTTCCACTAAGAAAAACTGCTAGCTGAAACACAATAGGAGCTAATAAAATTGACCACAACCTTTGAACCAGTGATCAAAGAACCATGGTCTATATCATTAAGAAGGCTTCCAAAAAAAAAAAAAAAAAGACTGACTCATCTGTAAAAAAATATATATGTGTGTGTGTGTATATATATATATATATATATATATTTATAATGATTACAATCTGGAAACAACCACCTACATGACTGAAGATTGAAAAATACCTATATAAATTACTTTACATAACTATAATAGCCTTTGAAACTATAAACCACCTTCTCTCAGATACTCATTCCAGATACTCTCAATCCTCTCTGAGTTTTCGTGACTTTGCTCTCTCTTTGTTCTCCTCCTACACCACTTTGAACACTCCTCAAAATCCTTTGCTGAATCATCATCTATGTCCCACCCCACTCCTACAACTATGAGTATGCTCTAAGGGCTCCCTTCTCTTTTCACTCTCTACTTTCCTGTCTCTCTCTAGGGTACTTCCTCTTTCTCATGAGTTTAATTTTTATTTTTTCATAGCAGGACAGTGGGGAAAGCATTGGGTTAGTGTCAGAGGACCTAAATTCAAATCCTGGATCTTCCTTCACATACGACCCTGGGCAAATCATGGAACCTCCGTGGCCTTCAGTTTCCTCACCTGTAAAATGTGGGAATTGGACTAGATAAGCCTTAAGGTACCTTCCAGCTCTTTGTCTGTGATCCTATGACTTCCAGATCCATACATCCAGCCTTTGTCTTTTTTTTTCTTTTTAGGGCAATTGGGGTTAGATGACTTGCCCAGGGTCACACAGATAGTAAGTGTCAAATGTTTGGTCTGAGGCTGGATTTGAACTCAGGTTCTCCTGACTTCAGGGCCAGTGCTCTATTCACTGCACCACCTAGCTGCCCCTTTTGTCTTTTTTTTTTTTGATGATTCCACCTGACCAACTTCTTCAAGGACATTTCCAACTGGAGGTCCTGGAGGCATCTCAAATTCAACACATCCAAAATAGAACTCTTTGTTATCATTTATTACTCTTTAGTCTCCTTAAATCCATATCTTTTCTGAACTTTCCTATTGGCAGGAGGGCACTACTACCTTCTAGTCACCCAGGTTCAGAAGATCAGCATCATTCTGCACTCTTCACTCTTCCTCACCCCACATGTCCAATCAGTGGTGGCAAAGAATTGGAAACGGAAAGGGTGCCGATCAACTGGGGGAATGGCTAAACAAATTATGGTGTGCAAATGTGATGGAATACTATTATGCTGTAAGAAATTAAGAAATAGATGAATTCAGACTTGTATCAACTAAGGCAGAGTAAATTAAGCAGGACCAGAAGAACAGTTGATATTATAACATTAGTACTATAAAAATGAATGATTTTGAAGACTTTTGAAAAATAATGAAATGAATAGACCAGAAGAATGATTTATAAAATAGCAACAACACCGTAAAGACCAACAGCTTTCAAAGCTGTAAGGACTATGGCAAACAGAATGACCAACGATGATTCAGAGAACTGAGGATGAAACATGATATTCACCTCCTGACAGAGAGGTGATAGATTGAGGGTACAAAATGACACATGTATTTTTTGAACAAGGACATTGAGGGAATTTGTCCAAGACTCATTGCTTTTACCTCGGCAACATTTTTGACATCGGTCCCTCATCACCTCTAGTATAGACTAACTGTCCTCCTAATTGGTCTACCTGCTTCAAGCTGCCAAGGAAAGTTCCCAAAGCACAGGTTTTGTCCTGTCACTCTCCTCTTCAAGAAACTATCTGGGCTCCCTACTAACTCTAGGTCAACTATAAGCTCCTAGGGGCAGCTAGGTGGATTGACCACTGGAGTCAGAAGACCTTACTCCAGCCTCAGACACTTACTACTCTAGCTCTGGACAAATCATTCAACCACTGTTTGCCTCAGTTTTCTCAACTGTAAAATGGGAATAACAACAGCACCTACCTCACAGGGTTTTTGTAAGGATAAAATGAGATAATATTGGAAAAACACTTTGCAAACCTCAAAATGCTATGTAAATACTAGTTATTTTATATATTATTATTAATTATATATTAGTATTAATATAGAATTACTATATTAATATATGATCTATTTTAATATATTATTGGTTTTGTTGATTTTATTAATATTGGTGCATTAATTTATTAATTATTGCTATAAATTATTATTAATATATAAATTGAATCAAGAGAAAAAAGTAGAAATTAAAATACTACAGTGATGGTTTATTTTAGTGGTTTTTTTTTAATTAACAGAAAATTATTTTCTCTCCCTCCCACTCCTTACTCCACAGGAAAAAAAATAAGAAAAGCAAATATGTACAGTTAAGCAAAACAAATTTCCTCCATGGCCTGTTAAAAAAATACATGTCGAGGCAGGTAGGTGGTGCAGTACATAGAGCTCTGGCCTTGGAGTCAGGAGGACCTGAGTCCAAATCCAACCTCAGACACTTGATACTAGTTGTGCAACCCTGGGCAAGTCACTCAACCCCAACTGCCTCACCAAAAAAAAAAAAAAAAAATACATGTCTCATTCTGTACTCTCAGTCTATCACCTCTCTGTCAAAAGGAGCATATCATCTTTCACTCTCAGTCTCTGGAATCACGGTTGGTCATTGTGTTGGTCATAGTCGCAGCTTTCAAAGTTGTTTGTTTTTACAGTATTGTTGCTACTGTATTAATTGTTCTCCTAGTTCTGTCCGTTCGTTTCATTTTTCTTCAAAAGTCTTCAAAATTGTTCATTTTTATAATACTAATGTTAGAATACAAATTGTTCTTCTGGTCCTGCTTAATTGACTCTGCCTTAGTTTATATAAGTCTTTCCATGTCTCTCTGAAATAATCTCTTTCTTCATTTCTTATAGCATAATAGTATTCCATCACATTCGTACATGCCAACCTATTCAGCCATTCCTCAACCGATGGTCACCCCTTCCATTTCCAATTCTTTGCTACTACAAAAAAAGCTGCCATGAATATGTTTGTACATATTTTTGTACATCCTCCATCTCTTTTAGATATAGATCTAGTAGTGGTATAGTTAGGTCAAAGACCATGTACTGTCGAGTAACTTTTTGTGTACAATTGGTTTAAGATGCGAGGTATTGGTCTAAATCTTCTCTCTTCCATACTGCTGGCAACTATTCCAGAAGTTTTTTTTTTTTTTTGAACTAAATAGTCCTTATCCCAGTAGTTGGCTGACCAAAGTAACATAAGAGAAAATTACCCTAAAAGATGTGAAACTTCACATTTAATTAATGTAATGACCAATTAATGGAATGAATGTAATATAATATAATTAGTGGCCAATTAATATAATGACCAATCTTGATTCAAGAAAATTGATGATATTATAGTCTTCTCTTCCCAAGGAAAAGACGGTCAAAAACAGGTAAAGAATGGGGCTGCAGAAGAAGCTGGAGGTTCAGCACAGTGAACAGAAGGTTAGGCCTTGAGTCAAGAAGACCCAAGTTCAAATCTTGCTTCAGATACTTACTAGCTGTGTGATCCTGGGCAGATCACTTAATCTTTGTTTGCTTCAGTTTCCTCAACTGTAAAATGGGGAAAATAATAGCACCTTATCTTGCAGAGTTTTTGTGAGAATCAAATGACATAATATTTATTTTATTTTTGTTCTTCTTTTGGTGAGGCAATTGGGATTTCCCCAGAGTCACACAGCTAGTGAGTGTTATGTGGCTGAGGCAGGATTTGAACACAGTTCCTTTTGACTCCAGGGCCAGAGCTCTATGTACTGCGCCACCTAGCTGCCTCAACATGTATTTTTTTTAAACAGGCCATTGAGGAAATTTGTTTTGCTTAACTACACATGCTTTTCTCATTTTTTTTGCTCTATCCACTGCGACACCTAGCTGCGCCTCATACTATTTATCCTCCACTATCCCCTGAAGTCTATCCAAGCTCATGTTTGTTGCTTCCATGACACCATCTATCCATTTCATCCTCTGCCGTCCCCTTTACCTTTTGCCTTCAATCTTTCCCAACCTTAGGGACTTTTCCAGTGAGTCTTACTAGGTACTATATGAATGCTTAGTCCTTTCCCTTCCCTAGAAGACAGTCATTGTATCAGTTTGTTTTACTTAACTTTTATTACTAAAATGTAGCTGTCTGTGGTGGTAGGGAATAAGAGGGAAGAGAAAAGCTACTAGGATTTGCTATCTTGTAAAATAACAAAACAAAATAGATCAATAAAACACGGGGCAGCATGGATCAGAGTAGTAGGAAGCCAGGAAGACCTGGGTTTAAGTCCTGTCTCTGACATACAGTTAATGTCTTTGTGTTCTTTCAGCACCTCTCCAAGACTTTGAGTTGTTGAGAAAATGCAGACCCACATTTGTGGTAGGTAGGAAGCTCCCCTATATCCATGAAACCATAGGTTTCGTCCTTAAACCTAAAAATAACTAAAGGAAACAAGCTTTGTTTTAAAAAAAAAAAAGAATACTGCTTTCACTAATATACAAACAGTCCAGTTTATACAGGCAAGGCAAGGGAAAATCTGTTTGGAAGATCCAAAAGCAGAACTTTTGCTCTTTAAGTGGCAGCATTATTGTCTGATGTTCAGGCCTGTAAAGCCACAATTTGGGTTACCTCAAATATTTGAAGTTATCTCAAAAATTTGGGTTTGGTTGATCACCTTTCTCTAGATCAAAAAAGTATCTGGTAAGAGAAAGCACCGTAGCGCTTAGGGTAAAGAAACCTGGCTTCTGCCCAAGTCAGCAGACCTGGGTTTGAATCCATACCCTAATTATTTATTGGTTGGGTGACTCTGGGCAACCTGCATAACCTCTCTGCAATGAGCTCCCTCATCTGCAAAACAGAGAACGTTATTTTCTTCACAATTGTTGGGGAAAACGGCTTTGCTCACAAATGTGAGCAATTACTATTTTTAGTTTTTTAAGAGAGATGGGAAGGAGACACAAAGCAAATAAACTTTTAAAAATTTAAAAATTCTACTTAACTCTTAATTCTAAAGCAGTTCTTAGTTCTACTTAAGTCTGGTAACAGAAGGCAGTGTTAAATATACTGAATCAGGAGTCCTAGGTTTTAAAGCTGTCACAATTCATGTGACTTGCAGCAAAATAAATAATTTAGCCTCTCTGGGCCTTATCTACAAATGAGATCAGTGGGATCAATCAATCAATCAACAAGCATTTATTAAGCATCTACTATGTGCTAGTGGATAGGTTACAAGTACAATGAAGAAAGAATCCTTATCAGCAAAGAGCTTACATTCTAATGGGAGAGACAAGTACATATATGAATATATATATATCTATATCACAAATAGAAAACAAATATCAATAAACATTTATTAATCACCTACGAAATACTAATACTTGGTCTGTATCCTAAAGAGATTATAAAAAAGGGAAAAGGACCTACATATACAAAAATATTTATAGGAGCTCTTTTTGCAGTGGCAAAAAATTGAAAATTGAGGGGATGCCCATCAATTGGGGAATGGCTGAACAAGCTGTGGTATATGAATGTAATGGAATACTATTGTGCTATAAGAAATGATGAGCAGACAGACTTCAGAAAAAACCTGGAAACACTTCTATGAACTGATGTAAAGTGAAATGAACAGAACCAGGAGAACATTGTACACAGTAACAGCAACATTATGGGATGATCAGCTAGCTCTTCTCAGCAATACAATGACCCAAGAAAATTACAAAGGACTCGTGATAGAAAATGCTATCCCCATCCAGAGAAAGAACTGATAGACTCGGAATGCAGATCAAAGCATACTATTTTCACTTTCTTTATTTTTTTCATGGTATTAAGCACCTACCTACCATGTGCCAAGCACTGTGTTAAACTGGGGCTACTATATGTGTGTGTGTGTGTATGTATATGTGTATGTGTATATATATATATATACACACACATATATAATATATATATACACATATATATTATATATAATATATACACACATATATATATGGTACTTTGGGAAGGAGGGCACTAGTTAGTAATAGAATGTGGTTTGGGAGGGAGTGCCCACCCTTCAAAACTACCTTGTACATTTTTGAATTTCCAAGGTTCCTTTCAGATTATAGAATTTCATCAACTTTGAGGAGCAGTTTTCCACTATTTTTTAACTTGAGGTAACTATAACAGCTTAGAAAGGTGAAATTTCTTTTCTCTATCTAATAATCTTCTCCTTAAGGAGAAGTAAGGGATTCTGAGGTGGGCCCTTCCTCAGGAAATCAGGTTTTGAAAGACTCATTTAATTTTTACAGTTTTAAAAAAAGCTTAACTTGCATGATCCTTGACCTACCCTTCAAGGACAGAACTATCTTTGAGTGTATTAAGGAGACACTTAATGTCTAATTAAGAGTCCGGAGAAAGTTGGCATCTCTGAATTAGTAGTTGAACAATTTTAATTCAATTAAAAAAAACATTTTCCAAAACATGCTGCATATAAGCATAATCTCATATTCAATCTCAACAGAAGAATTATCGTAGTATAATAGAAGCCCCAGATTCCAGTCCTTGCTCTGCTACTGTTGCCCAACCATTGCGACTAAGTGGAACTGAACATGGAGTCAGAGGCTCTCATTCTAAATTCCTGTGTCTTACTGCCTGTGTAACATTGGGTAAGTCACTTAATCTCAGCAGGACTCAGTTTCCACAGGTGTAACATGAAGAAGGTGTTAGACTACATGATAGCCAAAGTCCCTTCAAGGTCTAATGATCTGCAGATGATATTTCTATCATGAACTCAAGAGCATTTTTTTTTTACTTTATTTGTCTGTGGACAAAGTATTTTAACTGTGAAGAATATGAAGATTTTGTTTGAAGTTAGATTGTTACACAATTTACAGTCAAAGACTGCCTATATATTAATTATTTTTCAATCAACTAACAATGATATTTCTTGGCCTCTCCCCTTCCTCTCTTCCATTGTTCTTGCTCTTAAGCTGCATGCTTGGAGAATACAGATAAATATCAACCTTCCACAGACTTCTCTTACACTAGTCTAGACTCCCTCAGCTATTGTACCACTTCTGCTGATAAGAGGGCTAGAAGAAGAAAGCTTGCTTTCATTAGCAGAGTAGGATATGAAGGAGTCAGAATGATTAACTTCAGCGCAATGAATAAGAGAATTGTCCCATTCCAATGGCAGTATATTTTGTGATGTGTTTATGCTAGCAAAGAATTAAATACTGGCAACAAAGCCATATCACTGAGTCTGCTGGTGACTGGAAGGCATCCTTGTGAAGGGTGGTGATCAGTTATGACAGACCCATATTAAAATGTGTACACTAGGAGCACATGTGATATTGGATATGCTTCATGGGGAAAACAAGCATTATGATCAGTGTAAACAGGAACTGGGATATCCATAAGTGGCCTCCATAAGGATGGGAGCCATATGTTGAAACATGTGCCATGGCAGTAGGTGCTAAATAAAGACTTAATAAATTTGGGGTACAATGCTAACAATAAAGAACTCTCCTTTGAAAGTTTAAGTCCCCCCCCCAAAAATAACCTAATGGTAATCTTTGATTAGCATGTTAAAAGAACAGAACACTGTTTTACAAAATAAACTTTGCTAGGGAAGATTAACATGTTAGTAGCTGTGGTAGCTGTGCAGTATGCTCTCTTAAGATCATAGATTGAAAGCTAAGAAGTCATTTAATCCAATTCTCTTCATTTTATAGATGAAGAAACTAAGGGTCACAGAAAATATGTGGACAAAGGACCATTGAGTTTATAGGTGGGGCTCATTGTGAACACCTTCTTCCAGTACCAAAACACACTTGGATAGGATGAGGGATGGACTTAGTTTTATTGAGTTCTCAAAAGCAGGTCCTATACGAATTCCTCATGAGTTCATCTGTGAGATTTTGAGGGTTTCTGCTTTCTTCCCAAGCAGATAGGACGATATTCAGTCATCCATTTTGACACCTGGCCCTGGTCTAACCCCCTTGCCTCGTGCCTTCCATTTCTTCTTTTCAAAGTTGGTGTACACCTTCTTGTTGATACTTTAACTGACCAATGCACCTCCATTTTCGCCCACTGCTGAAACTCATTAGCTTTAATGTCAGCAGCAATGCTTATGTTTATATACACACAGAGGTAACAAAACATACCTGCTTTGGAAACAGCTTTTGGCAACTCTCATGCAAACAATTTTGAGGATTAAACAAACTTGAAGCTGCCTTTGACCTTGGACTTTGCCACTACCCACCTTTATATCCCTTGAGTTTTCCCACTCATCCAATGGGTTCTCTAAAACAATACCACTCTATTTCTGGGTGACAAAAGGAACCTTTTCAAGAAATATTAGATGGCAGGAGAGGTAAAGTAGAGAATAGTTAAAGAAACTCAATTGTATTTTATTATACTAATAGTTCCACTAATTAGAACCAAAAAAATCTCATTTTCTATTTTTTTAAATACACTTTACTGATGCCTTTATCTCATTTGATATTCACAAAAGTCTTGAGAGGTGGTAGATGGCTGGTTATCATCATTCCCACTTTACTGATATGGAAATTGAGGCTGTGAAGTAGGTTGAATGATTTGCCTGAAGCCATCCTACTAGTGAAGAGAGGAGCTAGGACTCAAACTCAGATGTTTTGACTTTTAATCCAGGGTTCTTTGTACCATATCACACTGTCAATTTGACAATATTTACTAGGCTCCTCTCCCCTATAGGAACTAGAAAATGAATGCAACTAGTATTCACACAGCAGTTCACATAAGCAATTTTGTGTAACACTAAGAGTACAGGCACTCAAGGTACTTAAATCATCATCTTTTTTGCCTAAATATCTGTTTTATTCTCAGAGACAGATCATTTTAGAGCCAGGAGTTACCTTAGAAATCAACTAGTCTACCTTTCCTTCTGTTCTCAATTCAAAAGGGAAAAAAAACTTTTAAGCTAGTTTCCTAAATCCTTCTCATTAATTTCCATTTGAAAAACTGCAACTTATACCTGCCTCTGTACCCTAGACAACCTAGTTTGATTCTACAGTGTATACATACCACAACACACAGCATTGTATGTATCATTAGCCTTCCCACTGGAAATTGATGCTGAGAAAGAGAAAAAAAGCAAGAAAATGCCACCGAGCATGACTTCCTGTGCTTGCAAATACAACTAAAAAAGCTGATGAGCAACTAGAAGTCTATTCAATAGTGACCACATAGCTATATTCTCCTCTTCTGATAATGGGAGGGATTGTTAACAAGTTAGTCAATCCTCATTTGAAGCCTTAACCTCTGTCAGCAAAGTTGTGGAATGAAAGCCAACCCTCTGATTACTTCACATTGGCAGAGTCCATTTTCTGTTATTTTCTGGCTAAACAAGTGACAAGTGATTCAAATCTTGAGGGATTCCTTCCCCTCCCCTCATTCCACTCTGTCCCATTCTAATCCCTACACTACTGCATTCTTTATATTTACCAGATACGTCCTAAAGCCTATGATAAGGAGGAGACCAAAGCAAGGTCAAAACACCTCTCTATTTTATTTGACTAAATTCGTGTTCTAATTATTTTGAATTCAAAGAAGGTCTAGCCTAGTCTAGCCCTTCATTCTATTTATGTGTTTAGGGGCTAGGAAATGGAAGAAGGTATGCCCATCAGCAGAAGATTGGAGAGTATAGACTAGTATGGAAAATCCTTAGTTCTAAGAACTGGGCAGATGGGTTTGATTCTGGGATAACGTACCTCTCAACTCCACAAAAAAAGTTCTCGTTGGTGTCTGACTCCCAAAAGAAATCCTTTTGACCCAGACCTGTCAAGGACAACCCAGAACCTGCCGAATCTCCAAAATCAGAGAAGGGGAAAGTTACCTACCCACAAACAACACAAAATGTAACCATATCTAAAACCTTTAAAAAGATAAAAGTAGTTCATTTATTATATACAATATATTGCAGTTAGGGAAAAAGTAAAATAGTTGTCCCCATTTTACATATGGGCAGAATCAAGGTTAAATGCTTTATATAAGGTCACCTATGGTGGCTGGAGGTGGTAGTCAAATCCAAGTCTTTTGATTCCAGATGAAGGTCTCTTTGAATTCCTAGGCTATGAATTCAAAAATTGCAAGGACCAGGTCTTATTTATACCTAGAATCACCCTCTACACCTAACAATGGTTTGCATACATAGGTCCTCAATAAATGCTTACCAGATGAAGACTACGTCTAACAACTATTACTTTCATCTTTTTCCAAGCAAGATGTATTGCTCGGGGCACCTAAGTGGATAGAGTACCGTCCTTGGAATCAGGAGGACCTAAGTTCAAATCTGGTCTCAGACCAGACACTTGACACTTACTAGCTGTGTGACCCTGGGCAAGTCTCTTAATCCCAACTGCCTCACAAAAAAAAAAAAAAAAAGATGCATTGTTTAGAAATATACTTTCTTTGGTATAAGATTGGGGAATGGGATTGGGGAACAGGGACAGAATGTTAGGATGCAAGGGGACAGGGATAAAATATGTTAAAGGTGAACGCGTTAAACTAAAGTTGGCTTCTGATCACTAACATTTAAATAAGAAGTAACTTTGTGGTGGTAAAGAAATGGAAATTGCAGGGATGCCCATCAATTAGGGAATAGCTAAACAAGTTGTGGTATATGATTGTGATGGAATACTATACTGTGCTATAAGAAATGATGAGCTCATTGATTTTAGAAAACCAGAGAAAGATTTGCATGAAATAATGTAAAGCAAAATGAACAGAACCTAGAGAACATTGTATACAGTAACAGCAATATTGTTTTAAGAACGACTTTGAGCAAATAAGTTATTTTGTCTACTATAAATACCCATGTTAACTATGAAGGACATTTGAAGAAAGATGCTATCTATATCCAGGGAAGGAACTGATAAATAGAAGTGTGTGTATAATAATTTTACATATGTATCTATTTGTGTCTAGAGAGTGGGGTGAGGGAAGAAAAAAAAGAAAAAAATTTACATGACAATTTTGTCATACATTTGAAAGAAACAGTAAGTTGTGCATAGTAGATTTGCAGTTTCATGTACAATCATCTTTTATATTGTACTATGTTATGGAAATACTTGCTTTATTCCACGAATTAAAACTAAAATTGAAAAACTATTTTTCAACTATTTACTCTTCTTAGCCATATCAAGTGCTATGTGACATAATTCCAGTGCAATAACATTTTCAGAAGATTAGTTCTCAAAAGAATTTATATCTCTCTAGGATTACTCCATGGTTAGAATCACTTATAACCTGTCAGATGTGTAGCCATGGTTCTCATACAGGTGTCCAAAAATGTAAGAAAATTTGACCTGTTAGAAAAACAACCATGTAGATAATAATCTAAATTCATAAACACATGTATGTTTACATGACTATCATTTGATGGTCCTTTCAAGTAATATATTGCTTGAAATCTTATTACACTATAATTAAGGCCTACCTACTCATTGCCCCAGGAAGGTTATGTGTGGTTACACAATTCAATCCAACAAGCATTTATTACGTGTCAGACACTGTGCTAAGCCTAGGATATAAATAATGGCCAAAACATTGTTCCTGCTACCAAGAAGCTCCTACTCTAATGGAGATAACACGCAAAAAAACTATGTACATACAATAACAGTATACACAACACTGTAAATATGGATGATAAGATCAGAAAGATTCTGAGATAATTGTTTCTAAGGCGTGGACACGATACAGAGATCAGCAAGTGACCAGGTTGGCTTCAAGTCTAATGGAGAGTTATGTTCAATAAACCTAAGAAGGTGGTCTAGAGCCAGACTGTAAGGGAGTTTGAAAGTCAAACAGAAGAGTTTGTATTGTATCCTAGAGATGGTAACTGAAGTTTCTTGAACAGGGAATTAACATCCTCAGATCTATGCTGTACAAATATCTATTTGTCAACTGTGTGCAAGTTGGATCCAGCAGGGGTGAGACTTGAAGCTAGCCTGAGCAATAGTCCAGACAGAGGTGATGAAGGCCTGAGCAAAGATAATGGCTAACCAAGCTCTGGCAGGACTTATCAAAATGGAAAAAAAAAAAAACAAAAAAAACTTCAAGTACTGAAAAAAAAATTCCAAGTACTTCATCTTCAAGATTGAACGGGTTGATTCTCTTTTTACCTCCCAGGCCTTCATCAGGCCTTCATATTAAGCATACTCCTCAAATTAATTCTAGATTCCCTACTTCCTGCTGTCTTGGGATATCTCATATACTTAGAGAACACTTCAAAACTTTATAGCTGGAAAAGGCTTCAGAGGCAATCTAGACCAACCAACTCATTTTACAGTTGAGGAAACTGAGGTCCAAAGAGGTTAAGTTATTAGCCAAAGGTCACACAGGTGCAGTAAGCATCAGAGGCAAGATTGAACCCAGTTCCTTTGACTCCAAAGCCAGGGTGCTTCTGACACATTACATTGCCTCTCACATTTTTTATCATTTCTAAGCAGAAGGACAGAGAAACTATCTTTCCCATTTTTACCTCTTCTTTAGATATAGTCTAACCATCTTCAACTGTCTTCTGGATACTTCCACTTGGATATCATAAAATCATCTCAAATTCAACATATCTAAAGGGAAACTAATTTTCCTCTAACACCATCATCCTCTCATTTTGTTGTTGTTCAGTCTTTTCAGTCATGTCCAACTCTTTCTGAGCCCATCTGAGATTTTCTTGGCAAAGATACTGAAGTGTTTTGCAGTTTCCTTCTACAACTCATTTTACAGGTTTGAGGAACTAAGGCAATCAGCATTAAGTGATTTTTCCCAAGGTCACATAGCTAGTAAATGTCTGAGGCCAGATTTGAACTCGGGAAGATGAATCTTCTTGTCTTCAGGCCTGGCATTCTATCCACTGCACCACCTAGCAGCCCTATTATCCCCTGTAGCCTAGTACTAATATTCTCCTATTTACCAGGCTCTATACCTTAAGGTGTACTACATCAGAGATGTCCAACTCAGACTGCAACAAATGTTATTGGAGAATATTTAACAAAATAAATAAAAGCAAAACAGAACATAGATAATGTTCATGTGTGGTTTTCTAAATTAAGTTGCAGCCCAAAAGGATTAGATACTGTTTCTTGATGCCCTTTTCTGAGTTGGATACCACTGAACTAAAATGGTATTAAATTTTAACTGAGGTTTTTCCCCCCCAAAAGGAAAAAAGCCAGAAACCTGAGAGCATATCACCAATGATATAACACTTCCCACCTTTCATTTCTTCTTCCTCTAACAAATGTGTCCTTTAATTTCTATTTCTTTCTTTTAATAGATATTTTGGAATAGCTCTGAAAAGTTGGGAGAATTTGATCAATATACAGAAATATGTATAAACACTGTCAAGATGAATATTCTCCTCAGACTGCATTACCTATTTCACAATCTCACAATATATTAATGTATTCTGAGTTAAATGTAACTGTCACATATTTCTATTTCTTGAAAAAAATAAGCCCCAATAGTTCATCAAAAGATGAATCTAATCACATTTCTTGCCCTTTCAATGGGTGGGGGAGAGACAAGAGGGAGGGAGAGAATTCAAAACTCAAAGTGTTTTTATAAAAAATGAATGTTAAAAATAAATATTTTGGGGGCAGCTAGGTGCTGCAGTGGATAGAGCTCTGGCCTTGGAGTCAGGAGGACCTGAGTTCAAATCCGGCCTCAGACACATGACACTTGCTAGCTGTGTGACTCTGGGCAAGTCACTTAACCTCGATTGCCTCACCAAAAAATAAATAAATAAATAAATAAATAAATATTTTGGAAAAAAGAATCAATCTAACTTGATTAAAAAATAAAAATTTGAAAGCTAGACAAGAATAAAAATTCGAATGTTGAAAGGATAAATAATAAATTTAAGTAAGGAGATTATTCTATCAATTCCATTGGTTTTCTTAATTTGGCTATTCAACACTGGGCTTAAAGATGAAGTTCCTGGGAGGAAACGTGCATTCATTCAAACATTCACTAACTCACCACAAACAAGAAAATATTTTAGGTTCTGGTCACAAGAAGGTGTCAGGTGGTACTGCCACACCTTTGCCATCAAGGGGCCCAGAGTCTACTTGTACATGGTAAGAGACGTATACCCAAATTAGAATAATAAAAGGCAGAGTATAATTGGAGCAACTGGGTGGTACAGTAGATAGAATGCCAGGTCTGGAGTCAGGAAGACTCATCTTCTGAGTTCAAATCTGGCCTCAGATACTTTTTACTAGCTGTGTAACCATGGACAAGTCACTTCACCCTGTTTGCCTCAGTTTACTCATCTGTAAAATGAGCTGGAGAAGGATATGACAAACCATTCCAGTATCTCTGCCAAGAAAACCCAGAATGGGGTTACAAAGAGTTGGACACAACTGAAAAATGACTAAACAACAAGAGTATAATTAAGCATGGATGTATACAAATCAAACAGAGTCACTTCAAGTGACACTTTTGGAAGAGATCAAGAAATGAGAAGTAAAATCAAGACCCTTTCAAGAAGGGATGTCAGCAGAGTGGAATTGTGGATAACAGTGGAGGAAGCAGCATGATGTAGTGGCAAAGACTGGTCTTAAAGACAGAAAAATTGGATTTGAATTCTGGTTCCAACATTTATTAGAAATAAGTAATTTTACCTTTATGAACCTCAATTTCCTCATCTTTAAAATGGGATAACACTTCCACTACCTGCCTTGTAAGGTTAGAAATTGTCCACTTGGGTCCCACTATTTGGGACCCCATTTGGAGTTTTCTTAGCAAAGATACTAGAGGGTTTGCCATTTCCTTCTCCAGCACATTTTAGGTATCTGAGGAAAAAAAGGTTAAATGACTTACTCAGGATCACACAGCTAATGTCTGAGGCCAAATTTGAAGATGAATCTTCCTGACTTAAGGCCTGGCATTCTATCCACTGCACTACCTAGCTGTCCCTATCTAGCTATGGTTAAGAAAAGCATTTTGTAAACTTAAACACAGAATGCAAATGTGAGCTACATGTAAGTATAAAAGATACATAAATGCCAAAAAACAAAAATCTAAGGAGTAGGGGTGCAAACACAAGCAAACAAGATCACCCCTGACCTCAAGCAAGTGACACTGTAATAGAGGACAACACTTTAAAAAGGATATTGGCTGGAGGGGTGGTACAGGAGCAAGAAGCAACAATGTTTGGAAATGATCAGGAAGTGATGTGGAGGCCTGATTCCCAGCAAGGTAAAGTGAAAGCTCTTGTCTCTGAGCCCAGAGTACCAGGAGCAGAGTCCAAGAATGATGGGAATAACCTGAATGTGGATAGAAGGGTTTGGAGATGACTCAGAAGTGGCCTGGGCTGGGGGTGGGGGGAGATTCAGATCTTTGCACCACATAAATATACCTATGATTTTTTTCATTCAAAAATTAATTTAATAGGTTTTACATGATTGCACATATATAGCCTATATCAAACCACTTACTGTCTAAGGGAGAGAGGGAGAAAATTTGGAACTCAAGATTTTATTAAAAATGAATTTTAAAAATTGTCTTTACATGTGATTTTGGAAAAAATAAAATACTATTTTAAAAAAATATATTTAAACCAGTTTCAGAAGAATGATCAGTTAATGCAGATAGAACAAAAATAGTTTCTTTGGTGTAACCCTTTTAAGCCAAATCACCCACGAAGATTAACTCCCCAAAACTCTAACAGTATTTCCAAAACATATCATCAGTCTTTTTAAAAGGAAGTAAACACAATTCACTCCTTTTAAATAAGGCATGAAAATTTTCCATATAAATAAGTTGTAATGTATAAGAAAACAAAATTTGTCTTTGATATAAGTAAGTCACATGAAGACACATTACCAAATGGCCACTGGATTCTGTGGAACTGTCATGTGTTTAAGTGAAATTTTACTGGGGACACTTTCATTTCTGTGGAAGTGTGCTGTAAAATATTTTATGTAGGCAATTGGCCAAATCTCACAGTCGGGGAAGGGAGGGTATTATGATCTTTAAGCAGAATTTCGTTATGATGTGTTAAGGGTGTTTTTCATGACCAACTACATTGGTCAGAGAAACCTATAATAATAATAATTAGGCTGTTTTCCTGTAGCAGACATTTATCAACGATTCTGTTATCAGTTGGTTGCCTCTCTGTAACCAGATAATTCTCAACACACACAAGAAAACATGCCTACCAAGAAGTCACACAAACCTGGGACAGACCAAAAACAAGAATTCAAAAGGAAAGTGAGTTTTCTCCCTTAAAAAACTGTTCACTTGGGGCAGCTGGGTGGTGCATTGAATACAGCATTGGCCCTGGAGTCAGGAGGACCTGAGTTCAGATCCAGCCTCGGACACTTGACATTTACTAGCTGTGTGATCCTGGGCAAACTGCTTAATCTCAATTGCCTTGAAAAAAAAAGTTCATTTTTTTGATTAGGCAAGTAAAAAAGCCCTTTCTGAAATGTCTGCTTGTGGGCCCAAAACTTAAACTCTAGCTGTTGGTTACTAAGTCCAGATGTCTAGGAATGTAGAGGCAGCTAGAAGGTAGTAGTAGTAAGAGTGCTGGGCCTGAAGTCAGGAGGACCTGAGTTCAAATCCAGCCTCACACACTAGCTGTGTAACCCTGAGGTCACTTAACCAGTGTTTGCCTTAGTTTCCTCACCTGTAAAATGGAGGACATAACAGCATTCATGTCTTAAGGATCAAATGAAAAACTATCAAGTGCTTAGTACAGTGTTTGGCACATAGTAGGCATTTAATATCTGCTTGTTCCCTCCACTTATTCCTCGATCTTGCTTATCTACTAAGCCACACTTTAGTTTTGCATAACAATCCAAGCATCAACATAACACACACATTAGTACGCAGAATTTGGGGTAGATTAACAGCAAACTCACAGTACTAGGAAAGGGGTAATAAAGGGAGGGGAAGAGGTAGGGGTCACAAGAGTGGAGGTTAAAAAGAGGCGGAAGAATATGGTGGCAAAAAAGAACCAAATATTCTGGCACCAAATTAGTTGTTATAAAAATATTATGGGGGAAGTGAAACTACAGTATACATGAGTGAAGTTAATTGGACCCAGTCTGTTTATAGCACCTTCCCCCGCCTCAAAAGACGAGCTGGCCCCACTGAAACATTTGCTAATTATACTGCAAAGCATGACTGCCCCAGTGTTACCACAGAGCTTAATCACCAGACACTCTTACAATATTTGGAATCTCCCTTCTCTAGTGAAACAAGTTGATGGGCTTGTTTTTCCCCTTATGAGTAAAGTTTAGCTGAAAGTTTCAAGAGAAACAAACCAATGTCACCTGTGGTCACCTACCTGGCCTTTGGAGATGGGTGTGCACAGAGTTGTCTGGAACTGGAGGCATTCAGCGTGGGTGGGTTGATCTCTGTATAAGGTATTGGCAGGTGTATCAGCTTACTGTGCTTGGATAACAAACACCAGCTGAGACTTTTCATACCATGAAAACTATTTCTAACACAGGGTACTAAAATTTTCATGTGTGGGGGGGGGCTTGGGGGTGTGTATGCGTGTATGCATGTCTCCCTCCTCATCCCCCACTCCCAATAAAACCCACTAAAGAGCAATTTTGGAATTTGTTTCAATCATCCAAATGTCACAGAACGTTGATCTCATTCTACTATTTAAATAAGTGAGGGTGATGGGTAGCAAATCTTGTACCTTCTTTAGGTGGATCTTGAAGGGCAGGCTAATAAATTCAAAGCATCGCTTTTGGAGGCAGGGGAGGGAGTCAGTAGGACTGAAGCTGAAGCCCTCTGCTTTCATCATCATAAAAAGCAGAAGAGATTAGAACACAATTTGATTCAACAACCCTATGTGCACTACACTGTGTTAAACTCTAGTAATATAAAAGGATTTTTAAAAAAACAAACAAAAAAACAACAGCCCCTACTCTCAAAGAACTTACATTCCACAAGCAAGATACAACATGTACACAGCTACATATCAATCCTCTCCACATGTTTTATATTCCAGTCAAGTTGAATTTCTCAAAATTCTTTATACTTTCTCACCTATGTGCTTTTGCTCATGCTGTTTCCTATGCCTAGAACTCCCACTAGGACTATCTCTAACTTTTCAGACAAAGTAGCTTTAAGAGAAGGAAAATATACTACCAGCTAGGGGATGGAAGGGAAGAGAAAATCAGAAAAGGTCTGGCATAGGAAGGGATATCTGTACTGTGCTTTGAAGGAAAAAAAGTGATGACTGTGAGTAAGCAATGCATTACAGATATGGAGGATGACCTATGTAAAGGCATGGTCACAGAAGATAGAACAGTCATAAATGGCAAATGGCTAGCAGGCCACTTTGACTGGACCAGAGGGGAGTAACATGAAATAGTACTGCGGAGGTAGTTGGGAGATGTATAGAATGTTTCAAATCCAAGCTAAGAATTCTATTTTATCCCAGAAACAACAGTGAGCCATTGAAGATTTCTCAGTAAAAGAATGGCATAGTCAGATGTGTGTTTTAGGAATATCGATTTAACAGCTGTATGAAGGCTGGATTGGAGAGGTGAGAAAAGAAACAAGAAGACATATTCAGAGGCTACTGTTAATTATTCAGGAAAACAGTTACTCTAAGGTAGAAGTTTTTGATGTTCACAGTAGAAGCCATTTTTCTGAAAGCTTGATAATTATCATGTTCTCACAAGATATTAGCATTTTGTATAAAATTCATGGCTACAGTACATTTCCTTTGGTCTTTTTGCTTTTTAATATCCAAAGAGGGATATAAACACCATTCATTTCAGCAGAGAACTAGATTCTAATTTCCCATTGCTAAAACAAGAGAAAGGCAGTTCTGGAAAAATTATGCTTTGTTCATACTCCTAAATTGGAAAATTTTCATTCTAATGCCTGTCACAATTATCTTCCAAGAGAAATTGGATAATTATCCAATAGAACGACAATGGTTTCATCTAATACCTTGATGGTTAACAGAAGACAGAACACCTCAGAAAGAGATGTTTTGCCTGTCCTTGTACAGATCCCATCCGTGTTCTCATGTCTACAAACATGCTCATTCAATGTCACTTCCTAACTGATCACAACACAGACAGATACAAATTGACAGTTAACTAAATTTGTTATCCCAGCCCAAAGCAATAGTCATTAGGAAATAGAGACGTGGCAAACGGATTATAAGGGAGATTCCCACTGTATTCTACTGAAAATTTTGCTTTGTTTCCCAGTTGGTGGGGGAGGTTCTACTGAAATGAACCAAACAAAATGAACCAGTACACTGCAGCATGACACCAGTGACTAAAAGCAGGCTGGGATGAGTTTAAAAAACATCAGCAGAGGAAAATTCCACAGCTTATTGTTTAAAAAAAAAAAAGCTTTGAAACTCATCTCACTCCTGAGCAGGGAATGCTAACCAGAAAATAAATTAAATTGCCCACATATTGTCATCCATGCACTCACTTCCATATCTACAGGCCTGTGAAACTAATGGAGCTTTTAGCAGGTACTTTACAACTGTACAAAAGAGCTAGCCTAGTTGCTGGAAGGTAAAAATATTTCTCTCATTACCTACACATAAGAAGAGATAATTTGGTTCATTTGTATTCAGGCTCAGAGACAAAAACAGGTGACGTTCTTAAACGACAGCATGCTCAAATTCTCCCAATACCATTTGCCCCAGAAGCCTCCCAGGCACCTGCAGTCCACTGCAACAGCCATTAATTATCTAAGATTCAGACACTAACTCCATACTGTACAATGGTTAGGCACAGAGTGGTAATGTACATGCCCAGACCTACATTTTTTCAGTATCCTAACTCAGTTTTACATCAGGTCATGTTACAATGCAAGACCTGTTTGGGCATCTGATTCCACAAAACTGGAGGGCTTGGAAAAGCACCTTCTAACCCTGTCTCTTACAGAGTTTCAGTGCAATTGCTTGGTAGCCAATGAGCTCTAGCTACTTAATAGCAGCAAACCAGCAACCCTGGGCTGTCAGTACCCAGGGCCAGTGTAAGATTCACATTAAAGTTTCAAAGACCTGCTTTCCATTCTGAGCAGAGAATCTTTGATGGAAACCAACAGGGGCTGCATCTAGAGTAGGGCAAAATGTTGCGGAGCCCTTTGTAAACAACGATTATAGTCCTATTATAAACTATTATAAACTAATTATCTAAGATTTTCATTGCATTCAATGTAACTTAACAAGTGCCTACTACATGCACAACATTATAGTGGGTTCTTTGTCTATGATAAGGATTTGTGAGTCAGGAGACCTGGGTTCTAGTCTGTGTTCTGCCATTGAAACGTGTATCTGAATTCACATCGTAGAGGGATTTAATTTCTAGTCTACTACGGTACAATACTTCACTGGCAGTCAACCCCACCCTTTCTAAATAAGGGTTATCTAGGAGGCATATAAGGAATTTAAATCACCATCCTCTTTACCAGATACTTTAAGCAATTAGGAGGGATTTTACAAAGCCAAGATACAGCTAAAATCTATTTAATGAACACAAAACAGTTCACTAACCTCGGCTACTGGGATAGTACCCGCACTAGTGACACACAGCTGCCCTATCTCGCAGATCAAGGCCCTAGGCTAAGTGGTTTTTTAAAAAACCACTGGCTACTACAAACATGCAATACATTACTGCTCTATTATACGGTGCCAGCCCTGCACAAGGACTTTTTGAGCCTTGTGAGAAAGCTTGTGAAATTCACTTTCTAAATTTCTTCTTCGATCATCTTATAAGAAGCCTCTCCCTCTCCCTTTTCCTCTCCCCTCCAGGTATACACAGCATGACAATGAACATGATTTCATATGCCTCCCATTTCGTGATCAAAATAACACAAATGAAAAAGAGATGACAGAAACGGACCTCATGCACTGATTAATCTTCGCTAGTTATTATGGATGCCTGCTTCCAGTAGGCCCTACAAGACAAAATCTAGTAGTTCTTGCAATGCAACACTTATTTTCTCATCCTCTACTATATGTTCACCGTAACCCACCCACCTTATTCCCCAGAAGGTGAAGTTTTGGAGCAAAGGGGGATTGCAAAGAAGAGAAAGAAGCCACTACTAATTAGGGCATCAAATCCACACCCACAGATCCACAGCAGCCAGGGCTAGATTGTCCCTAAGAGACTACAGATAATACTGTCAAACCTGTAAGTGGCAGCCAACAGGGGTGCACCTTTTTATTTGGGGGATGCGGAAGGGGAAGGGGATGATCCAAAAGCAGAAAATCCTCTTAAATGGAAGCAGGGCGGGGAGCGGGGGGGAAGGTTGGGAATCCACCTATGGTTAGAAAGCAAAGGCAGTAAACTCCCTAACCTCAGGCTCAATATCGTGGCCAGTGTGGGAAATGGAAGAGACATTCACGAGGGAAAGGAAGAGAAGGGGCGGAGAGGAACTGAAGCTCAGGGTCCAGCACACGCCCACATCCCTCAATTAGGGGATAGCTCCCAGAGCTGGCCCAAGGCGAGGGGAGCGTACACCTTCTCCTCTTCCTGGCTTTTGCGCCTCCTCCCCGCCCCCCCCCCCCCCCCCCCAACAAACCCCGGGGGCCCCCCCCCCCCCCCCCCCCCGGGGGCGCCCCCCCCCCCGGGCGGCCCGGGGGGGGGGCGCCCCCCCCGCCCCCCTCCTCCGGGTTGTGCCCCCCCCCCCCCCCCCCCCCCCCCCCGGCTGCAAGAACCAGGGGTGCACGCCCTGCACCATCTCCAGGGTCCTCTCGCCAGGCCGGAATTTCGAGTTGGGATGGGGGAGGGGGGGGCGGTGCCCGGGGGTCTCACCATAGATCATAGCCAGGCCGGTCTCATGCAGGAAGCGCACCCGGCGGTGTTTGAAGAGCCAGATGGTGAGGATGGTGAGGGTGAGGAGCAGGATGAACGTCAGGAGGCTCACGCTGTCCTGCCGGTGGCTCTCCTCCGCCTCCTTCTCGGTGGCTATCTCCTCCATGGCGCTGCTGTCCTCGGCGCGCAGACCCCTACCCAGCTGCAGCAGTAGCAGCAACAGCCCGAACAGCAGAGGCGGTGGGGGCCCCGGGCTCGCCCGGAGCGCCGGGCGAAGCGGTGGCACCATGGCCCCGCCGGGGCAACCTGGGCTCGCTCTGTTTTGGCTTCCCTGCCCTCGCGCCCGGCTTCCCGAACTGGGGAGGTGCAGTCGCTGAACCGCCCCTGCAGCTGCGGGTCGTACTCCCACTGCCGCCGGCGCGGCCGCTCTGCTCTCACTTATTCACCCAGAGAGGCTCCCGCGGCTGCTGCTGGGCTGCTGCTGCTGCTGGGGCTGCTGCTGCGGCTGCTGCTGCTGCTTCAGCTCCCGCTCCAGCTCTAGCTTTTGCTGCTGCTCCTGGGGCTGCGGCAGCCCCGCCTCCTGCTGCTGTCACCACCTGGAAAGAGAGGAGGAAGCTCAAGTGCGCAGGATCCCCAAACCCCTCCCATCTCCCCTGCTCCCCAGCTCCGCCGGCTGGAGAGCGGCAGAGCGCCCGCCCGGCGTGGCCACTCCCGTAGACCGCGCGCTCGCTCGCTCCGCCTCGGAACTGCCGCCTTGTTTCCCACCGCCTGTTCCTAGCGCAAGCGCGCCCGGGAATCCGGGAGCCTGGGAGTCTCAACTGCTTTGCCGCGGGGCTCAGCAGATCTTTCGTCCCGGTGCAAGGTGCCTTGCTTCCTTCTCAATCAGGGAAATTTTGGGTTCACGTTTAGATTTCAGGGGATCCATGCACTTGGGCGGTGAAAAAAAAAGATATTTTTATTTTCACTAACCCTTTGAAATTTAGCAATTTAGCAATCCTCCAATTATGAATATAGGGAATATTCTACAGGAGTATGAGCTTAATAAATATTAGTTGACTATTAATTAGGCTTCATCAGACTGCGGGAAGGGTAGGTCCACTACACAAAAATAGGCTACGGATTCGTGCTCAAAATTCTCAAAATCCTTCCCATTAGTATCTTGCTTCCCAATCAAGGGGTTGAGTCCATCCTTCCCTCCCCCTAAAATTGGGGTGGGGTAGGATCCCTGTTTGCAAAGACTTCATTCTTTGTTATCCGAGATGTGATGAGATCTTTAGACTTGAAGGGCTGAGACTGGAACCCTGGCTTCTCTTTCTTGATCTTCCACCTAATTAGTTGCATGATCTTCCGACCCTTTCATTGGTAGTTAGCATTCTAATGATTGTATGGTAGGATTTCATGGAGATCTGCTGGATTCCAAAACAGTCCTCAGCTTTTGTCAGAGGTGGGATTTGAACCCACGTTTTCTTGACTCCCAAATCCAACTCTCTAGACTACACATGGCTACCTCTCAAAGCTGAGGGTTTTGGCTATTGATAATTGGATAAAATGAAGGTGACTGTAAAGCAGGGTTAGATTAGTCCATAGCAGAAAGTGGAGGAGACATTTGCATTTTAGGTCCTACAAGTTAGAAATCTATTCTTTGCAACCTGTGCATTGTTTCTGAGGAGGCCTAGGGATATTATGAAGCTGCTGAAGATACAGTATCCAAACCCTGAAGACATTTATATGATCCTTCCTCTTCACCTTTCCCTTGTCTATCATTAATTCCTAGTTGCTTTGAGGATCTTTGGAAGCAAATAATCTGCTAAATCAAATCACAATAAGGTAATATCCCTTTGTCCCATATTCCTTCCAGTAGGAGTTGCCTTTTAAAGGTGGGGCTCCAGAAATAGATCAAAGCTTATCTCAAAGGACTGTGGAATCTGGAGGTCAAAGAAACAGAGCTACAGGTTGGCTAAGTAGACAGATCCTTAAGTTGCATCTTTTTTTTTTAGTGACAGGTTGAGCCCAATGAATCTATCATGAAGGAAGTCTCCACTAATTTAGAGATCTTATTCTCAAACAGAATATTCTGATGAGATTGATTACAGTGAAAACATGAAACAATCCTGATCTTCCAAAGTTAACATTCTCCTCCCCAATCACTTGATATCCTGCCCCTTTTATTCAACTTTCCCAGATAAGGAAAGTGGAAGAGCAGTCACTGGGGACTGTCTGTAATAGTACCTTGAGGCTGTGTATTTGTGTGTGTCTTTATTTGTGAGTATCTTCCTTTGGGTCCTTGAAATCCTCCTGGAAACTTCCTATCACTGATGCTAATTAAGCGGGCGCCATCATTTATTTATCTCCAGTTAAATGGGCCAAGGTGGAAGGAATTAGTGCTCTCTGGAAGGAATTTGAGATCCCAGGGTTGAGGAATTCCCCAACACCCAGCTACTCTACACTATTCCATTCAGGAACCCAAAGTCCATGAAGTTCATACAAGCTTCCCACTGAAATTCCAAATGCTAAAATTCTTGGTCATTGGAGATACCATATAAGAGCAAAGATAACTTGATTAAATTTCTAGGAACTGCCCTAAATCTATGATTTACCAAAAATATGGATTATTCTTCACACTACAAAAGTTAAACTTTACAGATTAGTCAGTCAACCATTTATTAAGCTCCTTCTACATACCAAGCACTGTGCTAAACACTGGAAATACAAACAGAGGCAAAGGACAGTTTCTCCCTTCAAAGAGATCAAAATCTAATCAGGAATACAACTTTAGAGATTGATAAGGCACCAGATAGGATAGCCATCCTTAGAGATAGCCTATCTTAACTCCCTTTTTCTACACATAAAGAAACTAAGGCCCGAAAGGCTGATTTACTAATCTAGATTAAAAAATATCTGAATATCCTCTCCCTCTCTACTATCCTGTGACGTTTTCTAGAAATGCTAGTTATAGCAGTAACACAAGAGAAAGAAATTATAGACATAAACGTTGACAGGCAGGAGGCTAAACTACCAGTGTTTGTAGATGATAGTTTGTATAGAAAACCCAGGGAATCAGAAAAGAAACTATTGACATAAATAATAGCTTCAGTGAAGCAGCAAGATACAAAATAAATCCACAAAATTGTCCGAATTTCTACATAGCAATAACAAAACCCAGGAGGATAAATGGAAAGGGAAATTCCATTCAAAATACCTTCAAAATGAATTAGATAGCTGGTAGTCAATCTACTAAGATATACTCAAGACATAGAAATACAAAAAAAAGATTTAAAGAAAAACTAAAATACCATGCAAATTAATTTATAGATTTAGTGTTATACTATTCAAACTGCAAGGTTTACCATTCTGGAAAACAATTTGGAATTATCCTACAAACCTTTTTTGTAAATCATTGTTACAAGGGAAAAGTTCTGGAAAAGAGAGAAGAATGAATTTATTTAGAAATTAGTGGGACAAAAGCAAAAGGCATCCATAAAATGTTTCGATATCTGTATATTATTTTAAAATGTTGGACAGATCCATTAGTATAGCATAAAAGGATTCTTAATTATGTTTTATATTCTATATTCCCATTGTAGCCTTGACTAATCACAAAGAAACATTTAAATAAAACATTAAATCACATGTATACAAAAACCATATCATTACTCCTTCACTTTCCCCCTAATTATAAACTCCTGTGGGTCAACTTTAACTTGAAATCCTCAAATCTTCCTCTGAACTGTCTCTCATTTTAGCTCAGATTCAAGATTAAGGCAGATTAATTTGTGCTTGCTTGACAGAATGGTTCCACTGTATCCACTGGAGAAGGAAATGGTAAACCGCTTTGGATCTTTACCAAGAAAACCCCAAATGGAATCATGAAGGGTGGGACACAACTGAAACAACCAAACAACAACAAGAATAAGGCTTCACAAAAGCCCCTAGAATGTAATGCCCTTTCTCAGTTAAAACTTCAAGCCTCCCTAAAATTCACCAAGTAATACCACCTGCCCAGCCTCCCATTTTTTGAGATAAAATCTCATTTTAGGAACCTATGTTGTTGTTTTTTAAATTTTTAAATTAATTTATTTTGATTTATCAACCATCACTTCCATACACTTTTGAGTTTTGCATTTTTCTCCCCCCCCCTCCCCACCTCCTTCCCCAAGATGGCGTGCAATCTGATATAGGTTATACATACACATTCCTATTAAACATATTTTCACATTAGTCATGTTATAAGGAAGAATTAGAACCAATAGGAGGAACCACAAAAAAGAGGAAACAAAACAAAACAGAAATAAAAAATAGCAAACAGCATGCTTCAATCTGCTTTTAAACTCCATAGTTCTTTCTTTGGATGTGGATAGCATTTTCCATCATGAGACTTTTGGAGATGTCTTAGATCCTTGCATTGCTGAGAAGGGCTAAGTCTATCAAAGTTAGTCATCACACAATATGGCTGTTACCATGTACAACATTCTCCTGGTTCTGCTCACTTCATTCAGCATCAGAGCATACAAGTCTTTCCAGGTTTTTCTGAAGTCCACCTGCTCATCATTTCTTATAGCACAATAGTATTCTATCACATTCATATACCACAACTTGTTCAGTCATTCCCCAATTGATAGGCATCCCCTCAATTTCCAATTCTTTGCCACTACAAAAAGAGCTGCTATAAATATTTTTGTACATGTGGGTCCTTTTCCCATTTTTATGATCTCTTTGGGATACAGCCCTAGAAGTGCTATTGCTGGGTCAAAAGGTATGCACATTTTTATGGCCCTTTGGCCATAAAAAAATTGCTCTCCAAAATGGTTGAATCATTTCACAACTCCACCAGAAATGCATTAGTGTTTACAAGATATTTTAAGAAGTCTTTCTTGTTTTGTATTTTTTGGCGAGGCAATTCGGGTTAAGTGACTTGCCCAGAGTCATACAGCTAGTAAGCGTTATGTGTCTGAGGTCAGATTTGAGCTCAGGTCCTCCTGACTCCAGGGCCAGCCTAGCTGCCCCTAAGAAGTCTTTTCCTTTTCCTTTTAGTCTCTGGGCAACACATCTTTTTCATTTTCTTATCCATTCCCTAATACTTCCAGAGCTTCAATAAGTTTATACTGTTAGGTCTATCTTACTTATAGAGACATTAAGATCGACCTTTAAACCACCCCAAATCCTTGCATTCCTGAGGCTAGAAACCCATTTTTTGGCATCTTATTTAAGTAGCCATTCTATCTCTGAAAGTTTAGTAGTTTCCTTGCATAGCAGATAGACTATGGGAAAATGATGATTTGTTGGGGTTTTTTTCTCATAAATCAAGGTATTGGAAGCTCATTTTTTGAACTGGTATGTAATAATTAATTGGTAGGCATATAACAAAGAAAGGCATATAACAAAAGAAAGACCCTATATGAACCAAGTTATTTATACTAGTACTTTCTGTAGTAATAAGGAACTAGAAAGAAGATAGACGCCGTTTGGTTGGGGAAAGGCTAAACAAATTGTGGTACACGGATGTAATAGAATATTATTCTGAGGAAAAAATTATGAATTTGATGAATACATAGAAACATGGGAAGACATTTGAACTGGTAAAAAGTGAAGTAAACTAAACAAGAAAGCTAACATATACAATGACAACAATGTAAATGGAAAGATGGAAGAAAACAAATATTTATTAAGCACCTACTATGTGTCAGGCACTGTGCTAAGCAGTTTATCAATATTATCTCGTTTGATATATGCAACCACCCAGTAATGTTAGGTGTTATTTCCCCCATTTTACAGTTGAAAAAACTGAGGTACAAAGAGATTCAGTGACTTGCCCAGGGTCACCCAGCTAATCATTGTCTGAGGCTGGATTTGAATTCTGGTCTTCCTGATTCCAGGTCCAGCACTCTATCCACTCCATTACCTGTTTGCCTCTAGGACAGTATCAACAAAATAATTACAATATGGCTAATATGGAAATATGTTTTGAATGATTTCACATGTATAATTGATATTACTTCACTGGACTTCTCATTGGGTAGGAGAGAGGGAAAGAATGTGGAACTCAATTTAAAAAGAAAAGAATGTTAAAAATAAACACTACATTTTAGAAAACAAAAATAAAAAGAGGGAAAAAATAATCACATCTGAAAGCATCAAAAAAATAATGACCAAGTTTGTCCCTAAAGGAGAAACATGAGAGGGTATCTCTTCCTTTTTTTGCAGAAGTGGGTTTTGCAGAAGTTGGGTATGTGGTTACGAAATATTGGACATTAAAACTTTTTTTATACGTGGATAAGTTTTGCTGAAAAATTTCCCCTTCTTTTTGATTGTTAGGTAGAAGTTATTGAACTTTGGGAGGTGGCAGGGGGGATACATTGGAAAATGTAGGTGATATAAAAACAAAATATGTCAAAAATTAATTTTTAAAAAATAATCACAAGGGCAATAGTTTATAATAACGGCTGGAATTTCATTGCTACTTCACAATTCTTCTATTCCTTTCTGTTATTAGCAGCTTCCTGTCTCATTCTTCCAGTCCCTGTTCCAACCTCTCCTTCCTTCATGTCTCTTCCTCATCCTAATTGCTAGGCCTTAAACTTACAGAAAATAACTTAACCTCCTGCTGCACTAAGAAGATTGAGGCCATCCTACAGGATTTCCCTCCTTTGATTCTCAAAATTTCTTAGTGTCATCACCCTTTTCCTCTTCCCTCCCTCAGACTTCAGAGGTATTCCTCCCTGCTAAGGCTAATCCTTCTATCTGTGCCCAAATCCCATCTCTTTCTATGCATTTTCCCCTGACCTAGGTATGTCCTTCTCCCTCCTATGCATTTTTAATATTTTTCTTTTTCTACCAGCTTCTCCCATCTGTCTTTAAATATTCTTGTCTCTCCAATCCTCAAAAAAACCTTTCCTTGACCTTTAAACATAATCTAGCTACTATCTCATTTATATACTGCATTTTACTGCTAAACTTCTAGAAAAACATGTCTGTAGTCAACTTCTTTGTGATTTGCTCTCTCCTCAACCTCTTGCCATTTGGCTCCCTCTATTTTTTCCAATTATTCTTTCACAGGTCACCAATAACCAAATCACCAAGTCTAATGGGCTTTTTTCAGTGCTCATACTGCTTGACCTCACTAAATCATTTGAGAATGTTGTACAAATGAGTACATGATTTAGACGTAGAAGGTGATACCATAAGCAAATTAGAGGAGCATGGAATAGTTTACCTGTCCAATATATAGATAAGAGAAGAATTTATGACCAAACAAGAGGCAGAAAGCATGAGATGTAAACTGGATAATTTTGATTATATTAAATTTAAAAAAGTTTTTGCACAAACAAAACCAATGCAATCAAGATTAGAAGGAAAGCAGAAAGCTGGGAAGTTTTTTTTTTGTTTTTTTTTTTTACAGTATCTCTGTATCTCTGATAAAAGCCTCATTTCTTAAATACATAGAAAATTGAATCAAATTTATAAGAATACAAATCATTCCCCAGTTGATAAACGGTCAAAGGATATGAACAGACAGTTTTTAGATTAAGATATCAAGGCTATCTATAGTCATATAAAAACTATCTAAATCACTATTGATAAGAAAAATGCAAATTAAAATAATTCTGAGGTACCACCTCACACTTATCTGATTGGCTAATGTGACTGAAAAGGGAAATGATAAATGTTGGGAAAACTGGGTCACAAATGCATTGTTTATGGAGTTGTGAGCTGATCCAACCATTGTGGAGAGCAATTTGGAACTATGCCTGAAGGGCTATAAAACTGTATACCCTTTGATCCAGCAATACCCCTATAGGTCTTTATCCCAAAGAGATAAAAAAGGCTGGGGTGGGGGGGAGGACCTGTTTGTACATAAATGTTTATGGTAGCTCTTTTTGTGATGACAAAGAATTGGAAATTGAGGGAATGTCCATCAATTGGGATATGGCTGAACAAGTTGTGGTATGTGATTGTGATGGAACACTATTTGTGCTATAAGAAATGATAAGCAGGCAGATTTCAGAAAGAACTGGAAAGGCTTACATGAACTTATGCAGAGTGAAATGAACAGATCCAGGAGAACTGTGTTCAGGGATGGGGAATTGGATTCAGTCAAAGGGCCACCCATTAGAACCACATGTGGCCTCAAGGCTGCAGGTTCACCGCCCCTGGTACACAGTAATAGCAATATTGTATGATGGGCAAATGTGAATGACTCTCAGCAGTACAGTGACCCAAGACAATTCCAAAGAACTCGTAATGAAAAATGCTATCCGCTTCCAAAGAAAGAACTGATGGAATTGGAATGCAGATAGAAGCATACTGTTTTTCACTTGATTTTTTTCATGGTTTTTTTTCATGGTCTGTGTTTTCATTCATAACATGACTAATACGGAAATATGTTTCATGCGATTGAACATGTATAACCCATATCGAACTGCTTACCCCCTCAGGGAGAGGGAAGAGAAAGAAGGGAGGGAGAAAATTTGGAACTCAATTTTTTTAAAATGTTAAAAATTGTTTTTACATGTAATCAGGAAAAATGAAATATTATTAAAATATATGAAGATTAACTTAAAAAAAAAAGAATGTTGACTGTCCTCTTCTTCAGGATCCTCTCTTCTCTCTTGGTCTCAAGGAGACCATGTTCTCCTGGTATGTTTCCTACCACTCCATCATTTCCTCCCTGTCTCTTCTTCTGGTTCTTTGGCCTCTACCTGACCCTTTAAAGTGGCTGTTCAGTGAAATTCTATCCTCTGTCCTTTTCTCTCAATGAGCTTTCTCTTCTTATCAGTGCCATTCACTCCCATGACTTTGACTGTCGACTCTGTGCAGGTGATTTCCAAATCTGCAACTCCAACCCAGATCTCTTGTTCAAGATACGATCCTACATACGCAACTGCTTACAGGATATTTTCAGCAGCACGCCCCACTGGCATCTCAAACCAAACAAGTCAAAAACCAAGCTTCTTTTCCTCATAAGCCAGTTCCCCCTTCTTGCATCACTATTTCTGTCAGTGTCACTACAATTTACTCAGTCTCCCATGTTCAAAACCTTGGACTTGTCTTAGATTTTTCCTCTCCTTCAACTTTCATATCAATGTGGTTATTAAAACAGGTCACATCTGCCCTGTACACTATCTCTTGAGTCAATCTATTATTGCTGTCACCATCCTGGCATGTGCTTTCCCACTTGCTCAAACAATTGTAACCTCTAAAAAGACCTTTCTAACCCAACTCCCACCTTCACCCAATTCTTTCATACATCTATCAGAATAGTTCCCCTCATATAGTTCCTCATCATCCCTCAGCTCAAGAATCATCAATGGCTCTCTATTGCCTACTAAGTCATGTTCACATTCCTTTGCCTGGCCTTCTAAGCTTTCCCCAATCTGATGCCACCTAATCAATCAATCAACCAATCAACCGACAAAAATGTAACTGCCTACTATTTGCCAGGCACAGTATTAGTTGTTAGAGATCCAAAGATAATTATTTTGGTACATCAACACTTGAATCAGAGCCAGAGACCAAGCAACCCATCCCTACTCCAACGCCCACAGAAGATCTGGAGTCTGATGCTGATGTTGGTGACAGTGACTAATGGCAGCATCTGTATCTGGACCTGAGAGATGCAGTGAGGAAAAGTTAGGTTCACCAGGGAAAAGCAACTTCAGAACTCTGTAAGGGCACCAACTCTTGGAGGCCAGCAAAGCTACTCCTAAGGGGAATTTCATGAGGACTTCACAAGAGAGGAAAGGACTTCCAGTAACCAGAGGGTGTGAGTTTTACCCTTTGGCCATATGTTCTCTTTCAGTTTATTCCCCCTCTCCCCAGAGACCTTGTGTGTGCAACAGGAGACTGTGCCCCCTTCTCCAAGGAAATGTTTCTGTAACAACTGTCCTTGCTATCCCTTCTCAGTAAATTCTTTTTCTAAAAGCTAATTGTCTGTTGTTGTTGTTATTATTCAGTTGCGTTCAACTCCTCTTGATCCCATTTGGGGTTTTCTTGGCAAAGATACTATAGTGGTTTGCCACTTCCTTCTCCATCTCATTTTACAATGAAGAAATTGAGGCAAACACGGTGAAGTGACTTGCTCAGGGTCACACAGTTAGTAAGTGTCTGAGGCCAGATTTGAATTCAGGAAGATGAGTTTTCCTGATTCCAGGTCCTGTACTCTATCCATTACGCCTCCTACCTGCCCAGGCCAATTGTCTAGCTAATAATAAATACGGAACACATTCAATGGAGGTTCCTGACACAGTACTAGAAAAACCTAGCCTCTCAGGGTTACCCCTAACACCCTAAGTAGTAATTAGCCCTATAGGGTTCTGGCCTGCAAATGTGATTGGGAAGGAATGTTACAAATAGGATCATGGATTCAAGAGCTTGAATAGAGTTTAAGGCTATCCAGTTCAAAACTTCATTTTCCAGATGAATGCATTTAAAAAAAATAATTAAGTGTTTATGAGGTGCCAGGTACTCTGCTAAGTCCTGGGGAAACCGAGAGATTAAGTGATTTCCCAAGGACAATGACTGCATTTGGTTTTGACCCTCGATCCTCTGATTACAAACCCAGACCTCTTTTTACCACAGCATGCTACTGTCAGTGCATATAGTATCACTGGGCTGGAACATAGGGGCAATAAGGCTGAAACTCTCTTGTGGAGTGACTTGAATGGGAGGAAAAGGCAATAGGAAACCTCTGTGAAAGCCCTAAATGTGGCATCCCCAAAGGATCTTCCCAATTCCCTTTTTCTATACTTCACATTTGGTTGGGCATTAAGACTTGGAGTCAGGAGATTTGGGTTCAAATCCCACCTTTTGCACTTACCAATTAAGGGAACAGGAACAAGTTGCTTAATATCTCTATGCTTCAGTTTCCTCATCTGTAAAATGAGGAGGATAATACCCAAAGTACTTATATCACAAGCTTATTGTAAGGATCTAGGGAGATAAGAACATCAGAAGCTTTGTAAACCTTAAAGCATCACATGTCAGCTATTATTACTGGCCTCTGGCTATTTCTACCTGTATGTCCCCTTGCATATCAAATTCAACATGTCCAAAACTTAATGTGACCATCTTTTTTTTCCCAAAAGCTGCCTCTTCTTTCAATTTTCCTATTTCTGATGATGGTGCCACCATTCTCCCTGTCACCCTTGATCAAAAACTGAGTTACATTTCAAAGACAATGGGACAAAGTTGGTGCCAAAAGAAATGATTAAAGTTTAAAAAAAAGAATCTTTCCTTTCTGTTAACAATTGATAAGTTATAAAAGTGGAAAGTGGCATGTACTCTCAGCTGTAGTCACTTTCTTAGTTGTTTTTGCTTAACTGTTTTGGGGGAAACATACTTTGGTGGGACAGAAGTATTATTTGTGTTTGTTGGGTACTATCTCATAGCAATAATAATAGTTTGCAAAATCTCTTTGCATGTGTTATGTCATTTGATCCACACAATCCTGTGAAGTAGGTGCTATTATCGTCCCCATTTTATGAAAGAGGAAACTGAGTCAGAGAGGCTTACCCATGATCACATGGTTGATAAGTATCTGAGGTAAGATTGAAATTCAGGTCTTCCTGATTCCAAGTCTAGTGGCTAACCACTACACTACAGGCTAATTACCTGTATCAAATTGATTTTTTTTTGAGGCAATCGGTGTTAAGTGACTTGCCCAGGGTCACACAGCTAGTAAGTTTCTGAGGCTCGATATGAACTCAGGTCCTCCTGACTCCAAGGCTGATGTGAAATATATATTTTTTTAAAATACTGATTCACCCTTGACATTCCCCTTTCTCACTCTCATACCCAGCCAATTGCCATGTCCTGTGGCTTCTATCTCCCACTACATCTCTTGTGGACTCCTTCCACTCCTGTTGCTACTACTCTGGTTAAGGCCTTTGTTACCACTCACCTGGTCTTTTTATTGTAGCAGCCTCCTCACCCATTCTCTTCCCTGCTTTTAGTCTCCCCCCTCTCTAGTCTATCCATCACGTCAGGGAATGATCTTGTGCACATTTGACCCCATCACTCCCCTGCTCAAAGCCCTTTAGTGGCTCTCCGTTGCCTACTCGATAAAAGATAAATTCCTTAGTCTGGGATGAAATGTCTTCTGCAACCCAGGTCCTACCTGCTTTTCCAGCTTTACTTGTCAGGACTCCTCTTCAAGTACTCTATTGCAGACAATCCAGGCGATTCATTTCCATTCTCTTCCAAGCCCTTTCCCAACTCCCTGTCTTTCATATATGCTGGCCCTCAGGCCTAGAATGATATCCTCTCATATCTCCTCCTGTTGAATTCCTTTTGTCTAACTTAGCACATTGACACAGTGGTTGTTTTCAGTCATTCAATCATGTCTGACTCATTGTGAACCTATCAACCATAGCATGGCAGGCCCTTCTATCCTCCACTATCTCTTGAAGTCTGTCCAAGCTCGTGTTCTTTGCTTCCATGACTCTATCTATCTATCTATCTATCTATCTATCTATCTATCTATCTATCTATC
>NW_020953946.1:2911524-2961403 GCF_900497805.2 Vombatus ursinus | reverse complement strand
ATCTATCTATCTATCTATCTATCTATCTATCTATCTATCTATCTATCCATCCATCTATCCCATCCTCTGCCATCCCCTTCTCCTTTTGCTTTCAGTCTTTCCCAACATCAGGGCCTTTTCCAATGAATCCTGCCTTCTTGACCCAGTAGACACTTAATAAATATTTATTGAACTAAATTGAAAACTTTTAAGCAGGGGCTTTTTTTTTTTTAGGCAATTGGGGTTAAGTGACTTGCCCAGGGTCACACAGTTAGTAAGTGTCAAGTCTAAGACTGGATTTGAATGCAGGTCCTCCTGATTTCAGGGCCAGTGCTCTATTCACTGCACCACAGGGGCTGTTCTTTAGTATCTGAATTCTGCCCCATTTAGTGACCAATTCTGACTTGAAAAGACTGGTGGTAAAGTATGTTTCCTACCTTTCAGGAGAAGGGTGGTGGACAATAGGTGTGGAATGAGGAATATGTTTTTACACTTGGTCAACTAAAACTCAGTAAGCTTGGTTGATTTCAGAATTTTTGTTAAGATCTCAAATGCCTGGTTATTTCAAATTTAGAGACATGATGCAGAGATAGCACATTATAATGGATAAAGAACACAGGGTATGAAGTTTGAAAACCTGGGTTCGAATCCCAGTGAGGGTATTTACCACCTCTGCAACATTGGAGGGGAAAGGAATAAGCATTTAATAGTGCCTACTATGTGCTGAGTGCTGTGCTAAGCACTTCACAAATATTGCCTCATTTTATTCTCATAATTACCTTGGGAAGCAGGTGCTGTTATGTTATCCATTTAGATCTGAAGAAACTGAGGCAGAGGTTAAGTGACTTAGCCAGGGTCATAGAGGTAGTAAGGCCGGATTTTAACTCAGGTCTTCCTGACTCCAGGCTCAGCACTCTATCTACTGTACCATCAGCTGCCTCTGGTCTTTTATGGGAGTGGGGATTGGACTAGATTAATTCTTCGTTCTCTTCTAACTCTAAATCTAATGAACTAGGATAGTGGCTATAGAAAGAGATGTGCTATGGAGGCAGAAGTGGCAGGACTTAGCTCTAAAACTTAATCAGTCAATAAGCATTTATGAACCACTTACTATGTGCCATGCAGTTAGCTAAATGCTGGGAGTACAAACGCAAAAGGAGAGGCCTGGGGCGGCTAGGTGGCACAACGGATAGAGCACCGGCCCTGGAGTCAGGAGGATGTGAGTTCAAATCTAGTCTCAGATCAGACACTTGACACTTACCAGCTGTATGATCCTGGGCAAGTCACCCAATTGCCTCACCAAACCAAAAAAAAAAAAAAAAAGATAGTCCTTCTAATGAGGAATGTAGGAAATGTGGTTGGGAATGTTGATTCTGCATATCACTCATCAGTGTGATGAGTAGCTGCTGGGGTACTGACAGCTGTAGGCTATTGAAAAGGAAATATGGGGAATGGGAGATGTAATTAGGGGCAGAGACTCACGTGGGGAAATTAAGCGCTTTAGATAGGGTGTAAACACCCTGCATTACCTTGCCAATGGGGAAACAGGGGAAGGAACTGCAATTTACGCCTAGAAATAAAAAGTTTTACTCTCCCTTCTGTAAGGTGTGCCCACACGTGGGACACCCAGACTTGCCAGGCCGTTAATAAAAAAGTTTTTCTGGTTCACCAATGAACCAGAACTTTTGTTGCTTGGGAGAAAATACATAAAAGGAAAATAAAAAGGAGGAAGGAGGTACTGGGCAAAGGGGCATGATGGCGAAATGTAAAAGAGTGCAGTTTAAAAGGAAATGAGATAGCTGCTTGAGCACCCTTCTTAAATGGGGGACTGATCCAGAGAGAGGGGACCTGGGGACAGAGGGTACTTACTAATGAATGTGAGTTCCAGGACTAAAGTGATCTTCCAGGATAAGAGGTTTCTAGGGCATGATGAAGTCCAGAGGAATGACGTTTGGTTGAAAATGAACTTAAATGATGCATGAGACAGTTTTAAATACATGTATGCTTATTCAGACACTCAAATGAACACACATATATAATGTACACTTTAGATGATAGTTATATTTGGGAAAATCCATGTTGTTTCAGGACACCATGTATGGTTCTTGCTCATCTGTCTAATTTGAAATTAGTTTCTTCTTAGGTATTTTTAATTTGCTTTTCTCTTATAAATAACTACCTTCTGCCCATCCTTCATTTCTTCTCTGTGTAGAATATTTACTGGGTAACATATGCTCAGCTGTTCCATGTTAGAAAATATGTATGACAGGAGACTTTCAATTGGGTAAGTCTTAGGGATTTGGATGCTTATAAGTTTTCTGATATGTTGTTAGAGTAAGAGCCTCATAGCATCTTCCAAAAATAAAATTATTGTTGGAGAAGAAAATAAATATTCCTTTCTCTTGCTGCTTTGTTTTGATGCCTAACTTCATAGTGTCTTCATTTAAAAACCCATTTTCAGATGTTCCAGATTCCCCAAAATCCCATTCCAAAACATAACTGCGACTGGGACCCAGTGAAATAATAGCAGTCATGTCAAGGCATTCACCATTTTACTTAATGTTTCTTAAGGTACTCATGGGGAGTCTTCTAAATATGAGTTATTTAGGCAAGCTCCTGTGACTTCCAGATTCCTTTTAAATTATCCATAATTAACTACAAGTATTTCAACAAATATTGGAGAGTGTTCTTTTGTGCTGTATTAGCAAGATTTTACTACATCAAAGGGAGGTCCCTCCATCCTAGGTTCAAGCTCTCTTTCACAGTTAAAGCTTCCCTCTTTAGTCTGCTTGCCTTTATCTCGCTCATCCACTTTAGTAAGCTGAGCAAAAGGCAAGTATTGTACTTTTAGCTACTTTCAACATCCTCCAAGTCCCTTCAAGTTTTGGGCACCTATCCAGGGCTCACACACTGCAGTGCAGTACTCTGTGATGGCAGTAACCAAAGGTTAAAGAGTCACTCGAGATTCTCTCAGAATGTGGTGACTGCCCCCGTGAAAATTAAAATATCATGGCACTTCTTGAAGACAAGAGAAATGAGAGATAGGAGTTAAGGATTCGGTTAGCTACTCCATTAACAACCGACTACAAACACATACTCCGTATATATTCACAGTTCAGTAACTGAGCTGGCGATGTTTTAGACCTGCAGTCAACCCTTGTCTGATGTCTGCAGGTGGGCAGACTTGAGAAGTGGTGTCTTCCTACTCACTGCTTTTAACGAGGTAATGCTTTCTGTACTATTTCTGTACTAATACAAGGGTAGTCATCAGCATTCTTCTGGTGGACTTGAGTTGGGCTCTTGCTTTGATAACTATGGCAAAATGGAAGATTTAACAAGCAACTCCATGTACCCACTCAGGACACTTCTGTTTGACCATTAAGTTGACAGATATTTAACTGTGGACCTTTGCCTAGAACTTGGCAGTCAGACCAAACCTTGTCTAATTCAACTGAGAAACCTAATGGAAGCCCCACACCCACTGAAGAATTCCCTCCTCCCTTGGATGGAAAAAAATAGCTGAGACTGGCTCTTTGTGAATTTTTTATTTGGCATTTATTTATCTTTCAGTTCACACAGAATCTTACTTGGCAGTGGCAGTCCGAACAAAGCTGATTTGCAATATGATATCTTTCACATGGCTTTGTAGCCATTGACTGAAATGCTTATTATGGTACAGTACAGTGCAGGATGGGACAGGACAGTATAGTACAATGCAGCAGAGGATCAAGGGACCTAGATCAGGAAGGGATCTTGGAGATCATCTGGTTCTAATTTGTCAATTTACAGAGGAGAAAACTGAGCTCCAGGGACACTAACTTGCCCAAGGTAGTATGGGTTGAGCCAGCATTTGCACCCAGGTCTTCCAAATTCAGTGTTCTTTTTACTATGCCAGGATGCGTCTGAATAACTTCTCTAAAATTTAAATGTATATAAATTTAAGGTCTTAATGGAATTTCTGAAATAAGCCAAGAGAAGCAGCTATTCCTTAGCCTATCCAATAAGATTAATCTAGGCAAGTAGAAGCAGCGTGGGTATAGTGGACAGAGGGATGTCCTGTGTTCAAGTACTGCCTCTGACATATACTAGCTGTGTGTCCATGGGCAAGACAATCAATCACTCAACCAGAATGTATTAAGCACAGTTGTCTCTTCCACATCGAGATTTTTACCCATCACAGTTTCAGTTTATCATGGGTCAGCATAAGAAATTAAATGGGAATTTTGAGGGAGTTTTGCCAAAGCCTCAGACAACACATGAAAGCCAGCAGACAAGATGGAAAAAGTTTAGAAACTCAGAAATGCATAAAATATATGTATAGTTTGTATAATATCAATATATCTTATCTTTTAATACCATAATAATTCAGACTTCTTCTCTGGGACAAAGGGAGAGCCAAAACTTCTTCTGTGGATTTTCCAGATCGCAGGGAAGGGGGAGGGGGTGGGGGGGTGGCACTGTGCCCTTAGGGCACATTACCCTGGAATGTGGAAGGGGTAACTTTTCCTACCACATGCCAGGCACTGAGGAAACAGAGACAAAGAAAAACAACCCTTTCCCTCAAGGAGCTCACATTCTTACTGGAGAGATAATATATACCTATTTAAGTATTTTCAAAATGAATTCAAGATAGTTTTGGAAGGGAGGTCACTAATATAAAAAAAAAACTTTCTGTTGGGCTAGGGAAGTTGGGGTGGTAAAGGGCTCCTCTCAGCTCCGGACCTAGGCACATGGACTCCCAGTTCAGTCCTGGGGTAGTCTGACCTCCTAAGAGAGGGCCCTGTCATCATTGCTTCTTCATACCCTCACCCCAGAGGCGCAGGAAAAGGAACTTAAATCTTAGGTACGACGTAAATCAGGTATAGAAAGCTATTTGTCTCTTTTATACAAAATAAATGCTTAATCCACAAAAGACTCATGCATTCAGTGAAAGAAAAAACTTTTTTTAAAGTAGTAGTAACATAATTACTGTCAACACCAAGACATGAAGCACTTTGTGGGACTAATGAATTTTTTTTTGTTGTTGTTCAGTTGTTTCAGTCATATCTGACTCTTTGTATCACCAGATGGGGTTTTATTGGCATGAATGCTGGAGCAGTTTGCCATTTCCTTCTCTAGCTCATTTTACAGATAAGGAAACTGAGACACACAACTGAACAGGCATTTTATATTTCATCTCACCTCTATACTGTGCAAATAATTTCTTCCAGTTCCATTTCTTTTAGTAAGTCAGACCAGGGCTTGTGTTAATTTTTCCTTTTGGGGGATTGTTTTCTCCTCCACAAGGTGCCATAGTAGATATCATAGATACCACCCACAGTGCAACCAGCCCCCAACTGAGGAACCTTGAATCTCTGAATCTCTCAAACTCAGAAAGTTGATTTCAAGGCTAGACTTGTCCATTTCAAGATTGCTGTTCGGTAACCTATGCTCAGAGGAAGAAAAACAAAGTAGAAAAATTAATCAAGAGTCCTAAGGCCCAGGCTTAGTCCACCTAGCTATAGTTAGGGACAGTTAGATTGCACAGCAGATAGAGCTCTGGGCCTGGAGTCAGGAAGACCTGAATTCAATTCTAGCCTCAGACACTTACTAGCTGTGGGCAAGTCTCCCTGACTCCAGGCCCGGCACTGTAGCTACTGTGCCACTTAGTTGCCTACCTGAAATCAGGAAGACCTAAGTTCAAATCCAGCCTCAGACATTTACTGGCTTTGTGACCTTGGGCAAATTACTTAATCTCTGTTTGCCTCAGTTTCCTCATCTGTAAAATGACTTGAAGAAGGAAGTGGTAAACCATTCCAGTTTTGCCAAGAAAACCCCAAATGGGGTTCTGACAGGCTCTGAAGGCACTGAAGCAGGTACTGTGGAGCACTTAGAGCTCAGTTGGACATCTAAGATGCCAAGGCCATCCAACTGCATCCTAGGCCATGGTCTGGGTGATCTTGATCTTCATCTTGCCACTGAAGTTTGATGACTCTGGGGGACTATACTTATAATTATACTGCTGACTTTTGTGCTATTCTGCCTCACTTTAATCCAATTCACTCACAAGTGAAGGCATCACTCCCTGATGTCATGAGTCCTCTTTGAAAAGAAGGATGAACAGGGGCAGCTAGGTGGTGTAGTGGATAGAGCACCGGCCCTGGAGTCAGGAGGACCTGAATTCAAATCCTCAGACACATAACACTCATTAGCTGTGTGAATCTGGGCAAGTCACTTAACCCCGATTGCCTCATCCTCCCCCCCCCAACCAAAAAAGAAAAGAAGGATGAACAACAAGGTCCCTTCTAGTTCTATGATTCTATGATTTAAAATCTCCATAAAATAGATTCTACCCATTATCTGAAACTACAGGGACTAATGGGGTATGATAGAATTTTAGAGATAGAAGGAAAACGTTAGACGTCACCTATTTCAAACTCCTCATTTGACAGATGAGGAAACTGAGGCTCAGGGAGACTAAGCAATTTGCCTGTGTTAACACAACTGACTAGTGGCAGAATCCAGGAATTAGGAGCTAGGTTATATCTCTATGGCTGGAAAGGCTTTCATTTAAATAAAATAATCACGTTAAGTGAAAAAGTAAAATTGATTCTATTTTGTAATTGATTCTATTCTATACCACCTACTGATATTTTGTATAGCTGCTTAAGTCATGTTCCTTCATCGCTGAATTATCAGAAGTCCATAAATTCAGAAATTCAGTCTTCCTGTAAATCTTTGTTCTATCTTTATGTCAAGCAGTCCTGTTATCTCTGTACTACTAGCTGTCCTTGCAAGGACACAGGTGTACACAACCTATCAGCTTTCTTTAGTGACAAGAAAGAATGTCTCATCACCAGATGACTTTATCCTGCCTTAAGTCCTGCCTATGGTGCTCTTTTATTTTTATCTACTTTCCCTAAATTATAAGAAGTCTTATAAATGCCATCTTGGGTTTTTTTTTTTTACTGAGGAACTAAAGACCCCTTTTTTATTGGTAATCACTAGCCTTACCAATAAATTGAATGGACTGGGAACTTTGTTGCCTCAATTCACCTTAATTTTAATCACTACACAAGAAACATGAGTGATTGGTTTCCTTTTTATCTACCAAAGCCATGTAAGCTTCATTTCATTCTGTTTTGGTTCCGTTCTAGGCAAACATATCATATACATTAGTTGTTACCTCTTTTCTCTTCTTTCTTTTGTTTTTTAGGCAATTGGGGTTAAGTGACTTGCCCAGGGTCACACAGCTAGTAAGTGTCAAGTGTTTGGTCTAAGGCCAGATTTGAACTCAGGTCCTCCTAACTTCAGGGCCAGTGTTACCTCTTCTCTAACCTCTTATCCTAATGTAAGATACCTACTGGATGTATGTATTTCAGAAGTATGAGATGATGAGGTAGCAGGCTTGAAAATTCAACACATCCAAAACAACTTATTAGTAACTCTTCTTCCAAACCTTCCTTGTTTCCATTGCCCTTCATCCAGTCTCCCAGATCCATTACTGTAGCGTTGTCTTCAACTCCTCACCCACCCTCACTCCATATGTCTCATCAGTTGCTACTTGCTGTTTCTACCTCCACAAAAGATTCCTCAACTACTTACACAACTACTCCCCTAGTTCAAACCTTTATCACCTCTAGCTTAGATTATTGCAACAGCCTCATAATTGCTTCAGGTCTCTTCCCACTCTATCCAACCCTCCCACTGTTACCAAAGTGATTTTCTTTAATTGCAAATCTGACTATTTTACTCACCTACTCAATAAACTTCAAGGATTCCTTATTGCATCTAGGATAAAATATAAACCCTTCTGTTTAGCTTTTAAGGTCCTTCACAACCTGGCCCTAACCTAATCTTTCCAATATCATTATATGTTACTTTCTCCCTTGCATTCTGGTCCAGGCACACTGTTCTTTCTGTTCCTCATACCCAGAACTCCATTTCCCTTCTCTGTTTTACTGGCCATCTCCTATACCTAGAATGTACTCTTTCTTCATCTTAGCCTTATATAATCCCTCTTTTCCTTCAAGATGAAGTTCAAGCACCACCTTCTACATTGAATCTCCCCTTCTAATGCTTTCCCCTCCCTTGTATTTATCAGTTTTGTATTTATTCTCTTCATATTCAATATGCAATTATTATTATGATAGTCTTATATTCTGTGTGTGACTATGTAGGTAGGTATTTGTGAGGGTTTTGAGATTGGTTGAAGGTGAAGAGGAAAATTAACAATTCTCTCTTGTATGGCCGCCACCCTTGGAATGTGGGTATTACCAGGCTTTTCTAGCCACTCCTTTTCACTGCCCTCATAATCATCCCTACAGAGAAATTTTTCTAGCATGCATGGGTAGGAGAAGAGTGGGTAGGAAAGAAGACCTGGATTCATATTTGCCCTACTTTGGGAGGTTTAAAAAATAGAAAATAAATAGTAATAACATTTTCTCATATATCTCAAGAGACCCCAGACAGCATAAAAACCTTTTTCCCTTTAGCTTGTTCCATTACTTGTTCAGCCACTGTGCTCCTCTCCCTTTCATTTTGCTACTTAACATTCACAAATAATGAAGCACTTAAATCAGGAAAGTTGTGACTGATCATATCTTTTTCTAAATTAGGCATATTGCAAATTAAAATGGAAATTGAAAAAAACTTGAAAGAACAAGAAAACTCTAGAGTAAACACCTGTCTTCTTTAGGAGTAAAGAAAAAGAACAGAGCACATCACTGTCCTTTTATCAGATCTTCTGGAAAGAAAAGTTCTACAAGTGTTAGTTGGCTTCAGCCACAGCCCCTCTACAGGGTCCAACAGTCAAAGGCAGTTGTGCCAGCTAGCTGCCTTTAAACAATTTCCCCTTTTGATCCTCTCTCATCTGCCTCTTTCTTGCTCCTGAAATCTGTCAACATACATCTAAAACCACAAGCAAAATTTAAAACAAAACTACTTTCTCTGTCCTTGTAGAGCTCAGTTAAAAAAAGACTACCAGCAGAGAGGAACTCCATCCAGCACCAATTTAATCCCTCCTTCACCACATTTCTTTATCGTGATACTTTCTCCTGTAGACTAGGAGGAGCAATTTTCTCTCTCTTGGGACTGTATCTTTAAGGAACTAATAAGGCATGGAAGACTTCTCTCTACCTTCACAGAATTAGCCTCCAAGACTTTTTTTTTTAAGTGAGGTAATTGAGGTTAAGTGAGGTAATTGAGGTGACCTCAGGGTCACACAGCTAGTAAGTATTATGTGTCTAAGACCAGATTTGAACTCAGGTCCTACTGACTCCAAGGCCAGAGCTCTATCCATTGTGCAACCAATACTATTTTTTAAAGCCCACAATATGACAGTATAGAAATATAACAAGCCAGAAAATACATAGAAAAAGAAAAAAATTTGAGAGGTCATAAGAGATGACCCTAAAATGAATAAATGACTAATTTAAAGAAATTAAATAATAATCAACCCTGGCAAAAAAAGGAATCATAAAAGTAAATTTTACAAAGAGCTTACAGAAAAAAAAATTTAAAACAGGAGAAAATTGAAACTAAATACTTAAAATACTTTTTTAAAGATATGGAGGAAAAATTTTTTTTAAATGTGGAGGAAATGTTTTTAAATGGCCAATCTGAAGAATCAATGGAAAATCGCAATAGTAGATGTTACCAACAGAAATAGTGTAACAAAAATCAGAATTACAAACAATACAGACCAAATGGAAAAATAAGCAAAATGTGATAGGAACAAGTGACACAACTAGACAGGTCAGGACACAGTAACCTCAGGATTTCTACCATCCAAGGGAATTTAGAAAAACAAAAGAATAAACCCTACATTCCAGGAATTGTTCCAAGAAAATTTCTCAAAATTAAAAAGGAAAACCTTCCTTAATAGACAAATAAAAAACAAACTACAATAACATAATAAGGAAGAATAAAAAATTTATTTCTCCTAAACATATGATGAAAACCCAACAAACTAAGCAAAAATGAAAAAAAATCCTGAACATGGCAAGAAAAACAAAGCCATAGCAAGTAATAGCTATCAGAATCCCCTCCATGCGTTTTGTTTTTATCAGTGATTCTCAAAGAGTGTGCTGTAACAAAATACTAGTTCATTTCAGCAAGCTGTACCAAGAGTTGTAAGGAAATAACAATTGTCATTACACCCATGTAGATCGGTGGTATCCAACTCAAATAGAAAAAGGGGCCACTAATTCAAAGAAAAGGATCTCCATGGGTCACATATTGACTTCATTTTAGAATGTAATGGTATACATGTTTTATTATATTTTTATTTCTTTTGTTAAATATTTCATGATTACATTTTAATCTGGTTCAAGCTGCACAGAGGAGTGCTGCCAGCTGCATCACTGTGTGTTTGTTACCTCTGATGCAGAGAATAGAATGTAAGCTCCTTGAAGACAGGAAATCCATTTTGTCTTTGTATCTGTGCCATGACTAGCCCAGTGTCTTCTGTGGAGGTCATTCTTAAGAAATGCTTGCTGGATTGGTTTCAGCTTCTCAGAGAAGATAAGGGATGATCAGAGGAACAAGGCATGAGCCATGAACCTAGAATTATCTGCCCAGAAAATTTTATTGTGCTGCAGGAAGACAAGAGATGAACATTCTGCAAGCATTTTAATGTTGGAAAATATCGAAATTGGGGGTGTCTAGGTGGCACAGTGGATAGAGTACCAGCCCTGGAGTCAGGAGTACCTGAGTTCAAATCATGCCTCAGACACTTGACACTTCCTAGCTGTGTGACTCTGGGCAAGTCACTTAACCCCGACTGCCTCGTCCTCTCCCAAAAATATATATATAGATATAGAAACATAGGCACTTCAAAGAAGCAACTTAGCAGAACCAAGCTTCCAAGCCAAAAAAAGAAATATTTAAAATAATTTACACTTCCAAAATCAAGATAAACTAGTTGTTAACATAATGTGAGAACCATCAGGTATTACATTAGTGAAACCACTAAATGTTGTAGAAAGGTATAAAATGTACTGAAATATAATATTAATGGACTATAAACTCTCTAGTCTAAAAAAAAGAGTTAAGTATGGATTAAAAAAAGGAAAAATAATAGGCAGAAAGGATAAATACAGGATAATCCTAAGGCTAAGCTAAAGGTAGGAATCTTTAATAGATAAAATCCACATTAAAGATTTCTACTTAGTTATTAGTAAATGACAGAAGAATTCTGTTTAGAGTACTTTTTTAAAGTTTAGGTTAATAGTAGAAATAATAAAAGTAAGGAAACATATTCCCTGCTAATAGGTAAAAAAAATTAAAGAATGATATAAAAAAAGACAAACCTAGCAGCTGTAATCTAAATAAATGGACTGAACTCTAAAAAAAGGAAAGAAAAGAGGTTAAACCATGGATTAAAAAATAGACTCCAACAGTCTGGGTTTTTGTTTTTGTTTAGTTTTGGTTTTTATAAGAAATACATTCAACCTGGAAATATTTTAATAGATTCAAAATGCAAAATTCATACAAAATTTGCCATCCTATTGTTAAATCACAAAAGTCAGAGTGGTACTGATAATACTGGACAAAGTCTAATTCAAAGTAGAAAGCATTAAAAGGAATAATAAAGTACATTATGTTAAGCTGAAACATTCTATTCAACATAAGAGTATAATCATTTAAAATGTATGTATGCCTAATAATTCTGACGGGAATTTCTAAAAGGAAAAGTTCATAATCTTATAAGAAGGAATACCTAAAGAAAATCAGTTATAGTGGGAAATTTTCATACCATATTATCAGGATATGAAAAATCTAAAACAACAATAAATAATAAAGAGATTAAGGAATCAAGGAGACTATTAAGTAAGCTAGGTCTACTAGGTATATGGAAAGAACTCAATGGGAAAAGCAAAGAACATACATCCTTTTTGAACAGATAAGGAACATTTAGTAATACTTGGTAAATATAGAAAAGCAATAGCAAAAGCAAAGTAATATCTAGGTAAATATAGAAAAGCAAAAACATTATATTGTTATATTTATGGATCCCAATGCAAAATATTTTGTAGTAAATAATGTTCAGGTAAGTAGAAAATGTAGGTCCACATAGAAAATAAAAGATGATTCATTAAATTATTCCTGACTGAAATTAGAAATTATTTTAAAATCAAAATGTTCTTTTTTATTATGAACCTAATCATCAACAAATAGGAACATTTCAATATATATGAACAAAAATAAACATTGTATAATAAACCACAAATGGTTTTTTACTATATTAAATTTAACATTAATAAAATTGCTCATTTGTGTCTTCATCTGAAATCTTTGTTTTTTTCCCTGTGTATTTTATAATATTTTATAGATGTTCTTTTCTTTTCTTTCTTTCTTGTATCTCTATCACTACCCGCTAACTCACCACTCATTTAATGGAAGCCATCCTTTGCAACAAATAAATATAGTCAAACAAAACATGTGAATATACTAGATTATGTCTGAAAATGAATGTCTTGTTCTGCACCTCTAGTTTGTCGTATCTCTTCCAAGGGGTGGAGGTATGTTTCATCATTCATCAGTCATCTTAAGTTTTAACTGATCAAAGCATTGATAACTATTATAGTCATTATGTAAATTGTTTTCTTAGTTCTACTCCTTACACTTGGCAACAGTTCAAATGATTTTCCCCAGGTTTCTTTGAATACTTCATATTAATTCTTCCTTATGGCACAGTAACATTCCATTACATTCATATACCACAGTTTGTTGAATCATTATCATTCTGCAATGAATGGGTACTCACCTTGTTTCTAATTCTTTCAGTAAAGATTTTTTTAAATAGCAGATTTTGACAAAGATATGCAAAGATTTGTACAAATATCAAAATCTACAGAGAAATGCAAATTTCAAGTTTCCACTTCACACCCATTGGATTTGGCAAAGATGACAATAGATGAAGACTGCAATTTTTGGAGGGGTTGTATATTAATATAGTGCTACTGGAGCTGTGAATTGGTCAAAACATAGTAGGGCTAAATAAATTACCTGGTAATTGATTGGTTGATATTTATGATCCTAAGATTGCATTTTCCTTTAAACTCTTGCTGCTGTTTTACCTACCCAAACGTCACAGCCTTTATGATTCTCAGTGACATTGAATGATACTGTGTCTATTGCCTGAACTAACATGAGAAGCCTAGAAACTTCATTAAGCAGCCTTGCCTCTTCCAATTTCCATTCTTCTACTCCTATACCTGACTCTAGAATCCTAGAAATTCAACTGGATGGAGCCCTTAGCCAACATTCTAATAAGTCTGATTGGTTGGGAAGGAACCTGTATAATATATACAAGGTTAAGGGATATTTATTATATCCCTTTATTGCTATTACTTTATTATAAAAGATAGCTTCAGGGAGGAGACAGGAATTCAATGGGAAATAAGTAATATAGAAACAAAAAATATCTATTAGATAGAATCTAATAAATATAAGGTAATTTCAAGGGAGAACACTGGGAAGGCAACTGGAGAGGACCAGGAAAGTCCTCCTGCAGCTCACTCTACTTTGCATCTGCTGCCCTGCCCAGTTTCAACTCCACAGTACAAGATGCCCCCAGGTACTCCTTTGGTGTCCTATCCCCTCCCTCTCCCTGTTTTCCTGCCTCATTTTCTATGTTGCCTCTCCTTCAGACTGTAAGTTCCTTGAGGGCAGGGACTCTTTATTGATTGTATCCCTAGCATTTAGCACAGTGCCTGGCACATGAAAGGTGCTTAATAAATGTTTATTGGATTAGATCGTAATAAGCACTTATTAAGCACCTACCCTGTGTCGGGCACTGTGCTTTTTACAAAGCACTTTTACAAATATTTTAACTCCTTTAAATCTGCTATTTAAAAAAATCTTTACTGAAAGAATTAGAAACAAGGTGAGTACCCATTCATTGCAGAATGATAATGATTCAACAAACTGTGGTATATGAATGTAATGGAATGTTACTGTGCCATAAGGAAGAATTAATATGAAGTAATTTATTTAGCCCTACTATGTAAGGGGTACTTGAGCTGAGCTTAGGAAGAAGCAAGATATCTTAAGAGGTAAAAGTAAAGTAAAGAGGTAAAAAGTAAAAGAGGTAAAAGAATGTATTTCTTATAAAAACCAAAACTAAACATTTCAGATACAGGGGGCAGGCTGTGCAGCTAAAGAACTGAAAGTGACCTTGTAGGTCATTTATTCCAAACCAACATTAGCTTCCCTTCACTCTCATGCTTGAACCATTTCTGATTGAAAGTTGGAAAAGAGAAACTTTGGTAGAGGGGAGCCAGAGGCAATGTGGTTTAGTAGAAAAAACACTGGCTCTAGAGTCAGAGGACCTGTGTTCAAATCCCACCCCTACCAGTTATTCCTGTTGCGATCTTAAGCAAGTTAACTTGCCTCCTTGGACTGGTTAAATAAAGGGGTTAGATTAGATAGCCTTGGAGGTCCCTTCCAGTTCTAAAGCTATGATCCCAACAGTCTCCAGAACACTGCTAGGAAGTTCAGTGGATAGAGTTCAGGGACTGGAGTCAGGAAGACCTGAGCTCAAATCCATCATCAGACACAATAGCTCTGTGGCATTGGGAAAGTCATTTAACTTCCTTGTGCCTCAGTTTCCTTAACTGTAAAATGGGAATAATAATAGTACTTACCTCCAAGGGTTCTCGTGAAGATCAAATGAGATAATATTTATAAAGCACTTAGCACAGTGCCTGGCACATAGTAGGTACTTAATGAATGCTGTTCCCTTTCCCTTTCCCATCTCTGTTCTCAGTCACACCCCAACGAGAACAATAACAAAAAGACACACTAAACACAAAAATATTTACAGCAGCACTTTTTGTAGAAGCAAAGAACTAGAAACAAATTTTTGTTGTTGTTCAGTCACTTTTCATTTATGTCTGACTCTTCATGACCCCATTAGGGGTTTTCTTGGCAAAGAAGGGGCATGATTTGCCCCTTCTCCAGCTCATTTTACAGATGAGGAAACCGAGGCAAACAGGGTTAAGTGACTTGCCATGGGTCACCCAGTTAGTAAGTGTCTGAGGTCAGATTGGGAGATGAGTCTTCCTAACTCCAAGCCTGGCACTCCAAACACTGAGCCACCTAATTGCCCAGGAAACAATTTAGATGCTCATTGATTGAGGAATTGATAAACAAATTGTGCCACATGAATATAATGGAATATCATTGTGCTAAAAGAAACACTGAACATTCTGAATACAGAGAATCATGGAAAGACATACAGACTAGTGCAAAGTGAAGTGAATAGAACCAGGAAAACAATATACATAATCACTACAACAGCGCCAATGGGAATATCAATGAGAAAAATACAACTAAAGCTGAATGTTACAGAATGATAATTACCAAAGTTGGCCCCAAAGCAGATATATGAGAAGGTATCTCCTCCCACTTCTTTGAAGATTAAGGAGGAAAGAGGTGTGAATTATTGCATATAATGTCAGACTTTTTTGATACATTAGTTTCATAAAACCTTTTTTCTTTCTTCCATTCTTCAAATTTTATTATAAAGGTGACTCCTTGGGAAGGGATGGGAAGAGGGATACAATGGGAAATATGGGTAATATAGAAACAAAAAATATCAATAAAATTTAACTAAAATGGTGCAATGGAAAGAACACTGGACTTGGAGTTGAGACCTGGATTCAAACCCTGATTCTTCCATTTACTAGATATGTGATCTTCTATAAAAGTGGTGGTGACAACTTGTCAGTGGAGCTTTGAAAGGGAATAAATGGACTCTATCTCCCTCAGCTTACTCTCCCCTCTGTTTGGAGGTCTAGAGGATGGGGTACCAAACTTCTCCAGAAATTGGACTCTCAGCTCACTCCACTTTGCATCTGCTGCCCTGCCCAGTTTCAACTCCACAGTACAAGATGCCCCCAGGTACTCCTTTGGTGTCTTATCCCCTCCCTCTCCCTGTTTTCCTGCCTCATTTTCTATGTTGCCTCTCCTTCAGATTGTAAGTTCCTTGAGGGCAGGGACTCTTTATTGATTGTATCCCTAGCATTTAGCACAGTGCCTGGCACATGAAAGGTGCTTAATAAATGTTTATTGGATTAGATCGTAATAAGCACTTATTAAGCACCTACCCTGTGTCGGGCACTGTGCTTTTTACAAAGCACTTTTACAAATATTATATTACTTCATGTGATTCTCATGGTAATCCTATGAGACAGGTGCTATTATTATCTTTATTTTACAGTTGAGGCAAGCAGGTTAAATGACTTGCCAAAGGTCACAACCAATATCTAAGGCTGGATTTGAATTCCTCTCTCTACCTCCCACATTCTTGCCCACCAATTAGCAGAGCAGAGACTACTGAGGCTGCTGATGAGGTGCAAATACAAAGGTTGATGCAATCTCTTTTGATGAGGATCCTGAAGCCATGATGTACTCCAGTCTAAAGGGACATGTGTAGGTAGCAAACTTGGCTCACCAATGCAAGTGGGAGTTAGGGAAGTAGCCCCAGAGGAAGCACTCTACCTATAAAAATGTCACTTAACCTCTCTTGGTTTCATTTTCCTCATAATACTTCAATACTTTGAGGAACTGTGATTTGGGTGGTGTAGGTGGTCACTCCATCTTCATAGATCACAAGCCCTCTTCATTTAGGTGGATGGATTTTGAGAATTGATCTGAGCAAAAAAGTCATCATCATCCTTCTGCCAACTTGGTAATGAACCTCTTAAAATTTATTGAGGTTGGTCCTTGGACAACAGACATATAAGGTATCCATAGTATTGGGCTTGAAGGCTTTTCAACTTAGATTTCAGGCCAGAGTTAACATTTTATCAGGAAGTTCTGCTGTGTTCAAGCACAGCATATCAAAAATGAAACTCATCAGCTTCCTCTCACATCTTGCTCCTATTCCTAACTTCCCTGTTTTGGCTGATCCAAATGGTTGCCAAATCTTGATAGTTCTTCTTCCTCACATTGCCTCCTTTTCTCCCTGCCTGCTAGGATTACCCACTGCAGTCACACTAGTTCAAACCCTCCTCACCTCTCACCTGGATTATTGTCATAGGTTCCTAAATGGTCTCTCTGATTCCGGTCTCTCCCCAATCCAAAACATCTTTTACTCAGCTGCAAGAGTAATTTTATTAATGCACAAGTCTGACCATATCACACTTCCTCCCACCCCCATCCAAACATCATCAGTGGTTTCCCATTGTTTGTCAAACACAGTGTAAATTTCTTAGCCTGGCATTCAAGGCCCTCCACAATCTAAGTCCAACCTACTTTTCTAGCTTTAGCACATAATACCAATCTCCTTCTTCAAGCCTTCTATATTATGGCCAAACTAGATTACTTGTCATTTACTGATCTTATTCTATTCTTTCTTGTTTCTGTGCCTTTGTGTATACTATTTCCCATGACTGGAAAGATATTGTCCCTAAATCCTCATCTATTGAAAGCCTTCCCTCCCTTTGAGATCCTGATTTTCCCAACCATAATTGATGTTGATTCTTGAGAGATTCTTGAATCTCTTGTGCAACTTTGTTCCTATTCCCTCATCATATTATAACTTCTGTTTGAGTCAGGAGATAAGGTAGAATAATGGAAAGATATGGAGTCCAAGGGGAGCTGGGTCAGAATCCTTCCTCTTACACTGAGAACTAATGGAGATTTACCGTGCAGATTGTGTAATCAACTAGGTAATCATAGGTGAATCTGAGTCAATTTTCTCCCCTATAAAATGGGCAAAATAAGGCCTATAAGTCCCATTTATCATAGGATTGTTGTTAGTATCCAACAAAATAATGTCTGTGAAATGCTTTGTAAATATTAAAGCACAATGTAACTATCAGCAATCATTACTATATATTTGTGAAATCACAGATCCTGGACATATTGTGCTTCTGCTATGTGTATCTTACGTATAAGAAATTTGCTCACTGATTTTCCCAGAATTTAGCTCTGTAAGATAGTAGTTGATAGATTCTATAGAGTTTAGGGAGCTCTGAAGGTAGGGAGAGCTATGGACTATCATATAAAAAAATCTGCTGGTGGTAAGTTTAGCATTAGTCCCTGGGGGCAGCTTATTTTCCTCTTTGTAAGAGCACAGCTCCTATAGGTGTAGGATTTATTCCTCTTTCTGGACTCTAAGTTCCTCAAAGACGGTATATTATTTTATCCCTACAACCTTCAACATTGCACTGCAATTGCATTGCTTCACAAATATTTGTTTTGTTGAACCAAATTCTGATTCCAAGACCAGGGCATCCACACGTTTGATTGTAAAAGAAAGCATCAGGTCTTCACTCAAAGTCCATTTATTCTTATTAGAAATGGAATTTTCACGATCTTGGTTATATGATTAACAAACCCATAGTAGGTTAGATGCAGAATATTATAAAGGAAAAAAGGAATGTGTTGCTAAAGGCAGGAACATTGACAATTAGTCAACTAGCATTGTTAAGTGCCTACTATATGCCAGGCACTGTGCTACACTAGGGATACAAAAAAAAGGCAAAAAATAGTCTCTACTTTCAAGGAACTCACAGTCTAATGGGAGGAAATAACAATGAACAAACAAGATACATACAGAAGTAAATAGTAAAGAGGTGATAGCTGAGAGCAAAGAGGAAACAACATTTTAACCATTAGATACAGTAATTATTTAAGGGTACAATCTAAACCCACTTCACGTAGAGACAAGCAGATCATCCGGTTCTGAGGTTATCACTGTAATAATTGATGATGATGATGATGATGATGATGATGATGATGATGATGATAGATTCAGAGCTGGAGAGGACCTTAGAGATAACTTAGTCCAACCACCTTATTTTACAGATGAGAAAACTAAAGAACCTATATGTTAAATGACTTGCTAAGTCATATAGGTAATATGAGGTAAAGTCAGGACCCACATCCTTTGTTTGCAAATTTAGTGCTCTTTCCTGACCCTGATTCATCAAGAAATAATTAAGTTATGTTCAAAATACTCTGAGAAGGCAGAGAAGTATATTATCTATTTTAGAAAGATTTCTGTGGAAAATTATCAAAGTAAAATAAAATTTCTTTTACAGTGAGTTTTAATTATACAGAAAAATCCGATCATTACTTTATTTAAATTATATTACATTCACTCAGTGCAGCTAGACGACACAGTGGTTGGAGTGCCCCACCCTGCAGTCAGGAAGACTCCTCTTCCTGAGTTCAGATCTGGCCTCAGACACTTACTATCTGTGTGACCTAGACAAGTCACTTAGCCCTATTTGCCTCAGTTTCCTCATCTGTAAAATGAGCTGGAGAAGTAAATGGCAAACCGCTCCAGTATCTTGGCCAAGAAAACTCCAAATGGGGTCACAAAGAGTCAAGAGGACACAACTGAACAACTTTCACTCATTCATTATATATCAATTAAGCACATACTCTGTGCAGAGCACTATGCTTCCAGGAAGGATACAAAGTATTCAATCTCTGCCCTCATGGACTTTACAATACTAATTCAGGAGTACAAATTTTATACATAAATCCTTGTGGGTTAGAATTAAGGAATGAGTCTCTTTCTATGCCATTCAAACCCATGGCTGAGAATAAAGATGAGTAGGAAAGAACTAATGGAGGTGACCATATATACACTGACAGTGGCTGTGGAAGTGAGCATAGGATCATGGAACTGTGCTCCTACAGAGGTAACAGGCTGACCACATGGACCAATGCTAAACTTACTACCAGCAGATTCTACATATGATAGGCCATACCTCTCCACATCTTTAGAACTCCCCAAACTCGATAAAGTCTATCAAGCACTATCTCATAGAGTTAAGTTCTGGCAACAACAGTGAGCAAACTTCCTTACACATAGCAGACACAATAGTAAGTATTTATTGAATGAATAAATGAATGAATGATCTAATCTCAAATCAGTGACCTAAGCATTACGACAGAGGGCCTGCTTATAAAGCCTGCAGATTATCCCAAATTAGGTTGGATTGCCAACACCTAAGAAAATAGGGATAGAATCCTACCAGACCTTTAACAATTAGAACACAGTACCTTAAAAGTAGCATGGAGTTCACTTGCAATAAATGCAAAGGATCAACACATTTAAGGACCGAAAATAAATTATACATATACATAATGGAGCAGGAAAAGACTTTCAGGCCATAATGATGAATATAAATAATGTAGAGCTGCCTGTAAAAAGCTTATATGGAATCTTTTTAACCTGAATATGATGAACAAAAGCTAAGAATCTGAACATGGTGGTGCATTGCCTATAATCCTAGATACCAGGAAGGCTGAGGCTGGAAGATGTTTTGAGTTCAGAGCTTTTTTGGGTACCCACAATATGTTCAGCATGTGGATGTGGTGAGCCCCCAGGATCAGGAAACTCCAGGCTGCCTAGCTAGCTAGGGTAACATTCATATAGCATTAATTATGTGCCAGGCACTGTACTAAGTGCTTTACAATTTTTATCTCATTTAATCCATACAACAACCTTGAGAGGCATGTGCTCTTATTATCCCCAATTTACAGATGAGGAATCTGAGGCAAAGAGAAGTTACGTGATTTGCCCAGGGTCACACAGGTAATAATAAGGACAAATTGACCCAGGGAAGAAATAGAGCAGGCCAAAAAAACTTCTATGCCAATCACTAGTGGGATTTGAGAACCATGAATGATCACTGAACTTCTAGCCTAGGCAAAATAGAAAGATCTTGTCCCATTGAGTGTAACCCAAGACCCAAAATCTGATGGTATGGGACCTAACTCCTTGATGGTGGAGATTAATGTCTCATACTTGATGGGTTGGGTGGAGTTGGCAAGAGCAGGAGAGAAAAAAGATCTGGTTTCTTCTGTGTCTTTGGGTTTTCTGGCCCCCAACATTGAGAGAGAAGATGTTTGGGATTTCAACATCTTTTCAGGGCCATGAAGAAGACTCTGGGAAGAAACTGACATGCAGAGGAACTGGTCATCTCCATCACATTCCTATTTCTAGGTTGATACACTAGAGACTTTGGGGAGTTTCCCTTACATGAGTTTTGGAACTCTATTGATTGAGGTAAGATGTCTTGCTCCTTCAATCTGTCTTGTCTGGTAAATATTTTCATGTGTGTACTTTCTCTGATTTCTACTTTGTTATTGATGTGGATAAATAGGTTTATTTGCTACTTGCTATGTCTATTCATTGTAAAATTGGCTTCTGATGGGAAAGGGGTCAAGCCTTGGATATAGAGCTTGGGACCCCCTTTCCTAATTAAAGAACAGTGATCAGGAGTTTAGCATGAACCTAAACTAGATTTTGAAGGAGCAGATAGATTTAATTCTAGTCTAGGACCCTCTCTGTCTGAATAGAGCATAGTGGTTGGCCTCTGGTTCCAGCCTTCTGCTTCCTCTCTTGACAGGCATTGTTCTCCTTTGGAGAAGGGTGCAGGGAAATGTGAGAGAAGTCTATTTTTGCCTCCCTTCAAGATGTGCACACACACACACACACACACACACACACACACAAACACACCCCCTCAATTGCATAGAAAAAAATTTTTTAAACAAAAACTAAGAAATGATCCTCTTTCTATACTTGGCTTTGGTGTGGGTTTAAATTGAACTTTTTGTCCAGTTTTGAGCTCTTATATTTTAAAAGAAATGCAGAGCAAGTAGAAAGGGTACAAAGAAGTTCAACAAAAAGAGTGGCAGTAAATGACAGAGGTCAGGTGTTGTAGTGGATTTAGTGATGGGAGTAGGAGGAAGGATGATTTGGATTCAAATTCTGCCTCACATACTTATTAGCTGTATGACCTTAGACCAGCTACTTAATTTTCTCTCAGTACTTAGTTTCCTCATGTGCAAAATAGTTTTGTTAATAATACCTACAGCTTTTACCTCACTGGGTCAATGTGAAGATCAAATGACATCACATATGCAAAAATATTATATAAATGTTAATTATTATTATAAAAATGACACATCAGCAGCTGTTCTCCATGCAACCACATAAAAAGCTCACCTGGGGGAAAGCACAGAACAGAGGAAGCCATGGCCTATATGCCACATACTCTATATATGCTTTGTCCCACTATGGAATTCTATCTAGTAGTGACCAATTCATCAACAAACATTTAAATAAGTGCTTGGCATGTTCCTATAAGAGCCCTACTTTTTGTTTTTAAAAGGCACCCCCCAAAGGTGAGAGGGAATGAGTGAATCTTATTCTCATAGGATTTGACTTAACAAGGGAATAACATACACAGTCAATTGGGTATGGAAATCTGTCTTACCCTACAGGAAAATAGGGGGGGAAGGGGACAAGAGAGTAGGGGGATGAAAGAGAGGAGGGCAGATTGGGAAAGGGGGTGATCAGAAGCAAATACTTCTGAGGAGGGACAAAGTCAGAAGAAAGAATAGAATAAATGGGTGGGTGGGATAGGATTAAGGGAAATAGAGTTAGTTTTTCACAGCATGTCTACTATGGAAGTGTTTTGCATAACTGCACGTGTACAACCTATATTGAGTTGTTTGCCTTTTCAATGAGGGTGGGTGGGGAGGAAGGGAGAAAATTTGGAACCCAAAGTTTTAAAAACACATGTTAAAAAAAATGTTTTCACATGCAACTGGGAAATAAGAAATACAGGAAATGGGGTACAGAAATCTATCCTGCCCTACAGGAAAATAGAAGGGGAAGGGAATAAGAGAAGGAGTGGAAAGATAGCAGGGAAAGCAGACTAGGGGAAGGGGTATTCAGAATGCATGCCATCTTGGGGTGGGGGGGAGGGGCAAGATGGGGTGAAAATTTGGAACTAAAAATCTTGTGGAAGTAAATGTTGAAAACTAAAAATAAATAAATTTATTAATAAAAAAAGGCACCCCCCCCCAGGACAGCTAGGTGGCACAGTGGATAGAGCACCAGCCCTGGATTCAGGAGGACCTGAGTTCAAATCTGGCCTCAGATGAATAACACTTACTAGTTGTGTAACCCTGGGCAAGTCATTTAACCCCATTGCTCAGCCAAAAAAAAAAAAAAAAAGCACTCCCCTCAATCCCAATGGAGACTTACAACCCTGTTATCATTGTAGAGCCCTGAAAACCAGCACCATGGTGCGGGGCAGTGTCCCTCCACCTTTGACATCTATCCTGATGGATGATGGGCAAGGACAGTTACAGTCACCAAATTGGACCTGGGGATGAGGAAGAGGGATGGGGTAAAACAGTCTTATCCAAATAAAGGAAGGCAGCAAATGGAAGATGATTTTCAGACTGGGTATGACCTGTATGAATTGCTTCATGGCCTACACGAATCAACTCGGAGGTTGATTTTTAAAATCTTGATATGTTTTGTTTTTAAATCCCCTTCATTTGAAAATATATCACCCACCTCCTCTCCCCAGAACCATCCAACAGAGAATAAAAGAGAGAAATAAAATGTAGTTCAGTCAAATCAACCAATATATCAACCAAATATGGCGATATACACAGTGTGCCACACCCTACCTCTACAAAGAAGGGAGGGATGTACACATTTTCATCTTTTCTTGACCGTCATAGTTTTTTTCAGAAGTTCAGGAATTCACTGCTTTAAGACCTGCTATGCTGGGGTGAGGTGAGGTAGGATGGGGAGATATTTTGATCAACTCTTCTATTTCCAGGACCCTGGTCAGTCACTAAATTGGTCCTAAATGTCAAATAGCACCAGCTACTTCTCAATTTAGGGGAAAAATGTTAATTTGGGAGAGCAGAGATAGAGCATCTGGGACACATAGCAAATGTCTAGGGATACATAGAGGGTAGAGATAATACTGCAATGGGAGACCCTACCATGACAAAAGACCTACAGCAATTCCTTAGCTTCCTTGGGTACTGCTGCCATTTTAATACTGGGTTTAATCAGTTTTATGTCTAGAAAATGCCTCTCACTAACATACAGCAACATACAGCACTTCCTCTCCACCTTTGCTTCTTAGAATCCTCAGTTTCCCTCAAAGTTCAGTGAAGCTCTGTCTCCTACAGGAGGCTTTTCCTGATCCCCATACCTGCTAGTGCCTCCCCTACAAAATTCCCTTGTATTTATTTTCTTAGATTTTAAATTTACTTACATGTAAATTTACTTACATGTAAGTACTTACACTTACTTTATCTCTCCTGAGAGAAAAGCCGCTTGAGGTTAAAGGGTGTATCATTTTTGTCTTTGTATTTCTAGTGCCTAGCAAGTGCCTGGCACAAGGGAGGCATTGAATAGCCTCTTGACTGACGGATTTCTAGTGAGTACCAGAGGCAGAAGGTTCCCCTGTTGACTAGAAGAATCCATTCTCCTCAGCCCTTATTTTGATATATTTAGACCCATATAAACAGTCTGTGAAGAGTCATATATCTAAGGCTAGCCATGGGTGCCATTCTCTCAGGTGACACCATGCTCTTTTGTGTCCTAGCATCAGGGGCAGAGAGAAGAGGGACTTCTCAAGCAGCTTCACCAATGTAGAAAGGAATTATGGAGTAAGGGAAAATGAATTTTTTGTAGTCACAGTTGAATTTGAGGTGTGAAAGCACTACTTTGAGGAAGCATGGAACCCTATCATCATCCATACCAACTAGAGGAACCCTGACATCTTCAGACTGATCAGCAGCTCAGTCAATGCCAGATCCACTCAGCACTGGATTTTTTTAGTAGGCTCATCTTCACTATCACTTTAAATTCTCTGGCCTCAGTTTCCTAATCTATAAAAAGAAGGGGCTAGGTTATATCAAAGGTATAAAAATGGGACTTGTAGACTACATTTATTCCATAACACTCTCAAGTGTGGCCAAAGTCAGATTAAAATGTAATGGGGGAATATTTAACAAAATAAGTAAAAATACAGTAAAACATAGACAATATTACATTTTAAAACTAAGTCAATACATGACCCACAGGAATCCTTATGTATGGATTGTCGTTCAATTCAGTCATATCTGACTCTGTGACCCCATTTGGGGTTTTCTTGGCAAAGATACTGGAGTGGTTTGTCATTTCCTTCTCCAGCTATTTTCCAGATGAGAAACTGAGGCAAACAGAGGTAAGTAACTTGCCAAGGATCATATAGCTAGTAAGTGTCTGAGACCAGATTTGAACTCAGGAAGATGAGTCTTCCTGATTCCAGGTGAGGCCTCTAGGCATTGCGACCTGGTTACCCAAGTATGGATTAGTGGCCCCATTTTTCTGTTTGAGTTTGCATTACTGGGCTAGATGACCTTTAAGGTCACTCCTAGCTATAAATCTATAATCTTATGACCTATTTTTATTTTTATCACATTTGCAAATACATATCATCATGGAACCCGAAATTTGGTCATCCAGTGGATTGGTCACCTTGATACATAAATCTGTAGGCTGTCAGCATTTTGGACACTCACCTTTAGCCAGATTTGAGATAATGTAGAAGTACTAGACAAAGAATTGTCTGTACTCAAGCCTAGGTGTCCACCTTACACCTATGAGGAAGTTAGTTCATTGATAGATTATGCTCATGCCTATATATTTTTCCTGGTAAGGCTCAATGTGCAATGATCTGTTTCTACCGTGGCAATCCTGCAAGGGCTGGGAAGAGGGTGGCATGGTCAACATTTAAATACAACTCCTTGGGACTTGGGGGTAGGGCTACATGTCAAACAATATGTCCAGTCTCGTGAATTATATCAATAGAATTTCACCTAGGTCGGGGAGACTGACACTTTGCCCCAGGGTACTGAAATTGACAGCACTCTCCCAGGTTATGCTTTCTCCTTACTATGATCACAGGGATCCTCCTCACATACTTCTAGATGCCCCTCACATCCCCAGCAGGGTAGAAATCTCTCATTGTCCTAAGCTATACTTCCTTCCCCTGGTGATCACACATCAGGTGAGCTCCCTCCCCAAAATCTTCCCCAGACCATCTCCTCCTATTCCTTACAGCCACCACTCTTTGTCCATAGTGCAAAAATGATTAATTATCATACTAGAAATATTACTCAGATCAAAGATGCTATGTAAAAGTGAGCAGTCTTATAGAAATGTCTACTAACTCCCTTTTGTTCCTGGGTGGTAGTTATATCATGTCAAGAATCTGATGCTTTGGAGCTTAGATAGGAAAAGAGAAGTAGCTGTGCCCTATCATAGGGCATATTTCCTTTCTATCTCCCACTGAGGAGGTAAGTAGGTGTTTGAAATCTCAAGGAGCATCCAGAAGTAGCCTCCAGATTGGCAGATGTCGGCAGGTGGTTTAGGAGACGAACAAGACAGCAATGAATGGGGCAGTGTGGAAGGAGAGGTTACAGACAGACTGCAAGGTTCATGTTTGCCTAAGATTAGAGCATGAGAGTCAGAGAAAACTAGCCTGAGTAAAAAACTTAAAAGCCACAGCAGTGCAGCTAATGACTTCATAGTGAGTGTGAATCTGGCCAAAAGCTCGCACCATAGATCAATGGCACAATGCACTATGCATTATTAGCACTCAAGATGCAGGCGGGGTGGGGGATGAGGGAGACTATAAGCCTATCTGCCTTTATGTGAAGCAGCCCTGGATTGCCTACAGATGATCCACATATTCCACTGACATTCTAAATACATCATGATGAGCTGAGATATGGCAGAGGATTTAGAGAGGAGGAGGGCGAAGAAGGGAGTTTCCACAAGAGTAGTTTGAGGCTAGTTGCTACCATGTATTTTAGTTGCCTTGGGAAGGAGATCCTCTCAAGATTTCTCCTATTGGTGGGTTACTGTGAGTCACCCCTAGAACATTAACCTCAAGGAAGGTAACTTAGGGAGTCACATGGTATCTATATTCTTCCCCTCAATCCTTATTCCCTTGGGTGTCTTGTGTGCTGAGGCTATACTTAATACAACCCCATTGGCTGGAATCGGTCTTCCAGTATTAGGCAGAGCCAGTGATGATAAAGCCTTTTTGAGACAAGTCAAAGGCTGCTTCTCTGCCAAGATATTGTTTTGAAACTCAGCCTGACAAACCTTGGAAAGGGCTTGAGAGTTTGGAATGCAGTATGCACCAGGGTAGGGCTGTGATCTGTTTGTTAGTGCCTCTTCCTGTTGCCCTCCCCCTCATCTCCGCAGAATAAACCAGTTCAGAGTGAGCCATGATGAAAGGCGATAAGGTCAGATTCTACCCAATTCAACATATCTGCATCATCATGCCTTCTAAGCTCCCTCCTGAGGTTTGTTTTGGTTGGAGATTGCCCAGCAAGAACAGCCCATGACCTTGTGCACTGGCCATCATGACACTGTATTTTTTTCCCCTCAGATCTGCTCATCTCTCAGAAATGAAATATTACTTTAGCGGTAGTAGACACCCAGAACAAGATGGCTTATTTTCCTATGCTGTACTTCCCACTGCTACTATAGCTGTCTACTTATTCAATAAAGAAATTTTCCAGCTCCATCAGTTAATCAATGAGCATTTATTAATAATATTAAATGCTAGCTGCTGTGTTAAGCACTGGAGATATAAAAAAAGGTAAAAACACAGTCCTTGTTCTCAAAGAATTCATATTCTAATGGGAGAGAAAACATGCAAATAACTGTGTACATACAAGAGTGTTGTTATTATTGTTGATCCTTTGTTTTCTGAAGAGAACCAATGACATCCCTTTGATTTGTGTGAATTGGATTAAAGGCAGAGCTGCAGAGAGTCATCAGCCTCATTCTTTCTTCCAGAGTCATCAAATTCCGGTAACAAGACAAAAGCCAAGATGCCTGGCAATGGCCCAGGGTACAGTGAATGACCTTGGTGTCTTTGATGTCTGACCAAGCTCTAAGCACTCCACGGTGCCTGCTTCAGTCACCTACATGGTCATTGGAACAAATTGTTTTCATATACCCATTCCACCAGGGAAGGTCTTCATATGCTTGGAATAGACATTCCCCTAACTCACCAATGGGTTTGAGGCCTGCCAGTATTCCTCAACTTGGTTTAGGCCATCTGTTTTACTGGGTGTGGCCACTGAGCATACTATAGCTTCTTGGAGTCACAGGTGAGAGTTGGTTGAAGGCAGACACCAAAGGTGGATGAACAGTCCTGAAAAGGGCTTGGTAAGCCCTCACACTAGAGGCATTTCCTCCTTGAATATGCCATATACCCATACATTATGTAAGATATATACAGAGTATATGGAAGGTGTTCTCACATTGCTCCTAGTCTAGAGGTTGTTAGGTGACCCAATGGAGAGAGTACGGGGCCTGAAGTCAGAAAGACCTGAGTTCAAATCCAGCCTCAAGAATTTACTAGCTATGTGACCTTAAACCTCTGTCCGTCTTAGTTTCCTTAGCTGGAAAATGGGGATAATAATAATACCCACCTCCCAGGATTGCTGTGAGGACCAAATGCAATAATTTTGTAAAATGAATAGCACAGTTCTAGGCATGTAGCAGGCATGTAATAAATGCTCGTTTCCCTTTGCTTCTCTCCCTTCCCATTCCCTAATCAGAGTCCCTATTTAATCCCATAATTCTGACTTCACTAGTCATTGACCACCAAACAAAGATCCATCTTATAGTCATTTTTCACTGTGTATCTAATGGGCTCACAGTATAGGAAATGATTTCTCCTACCATGTTTTTGAAGCTCTACTACTATTAGTTATGGTTTCATGGTGTGTTGTGGCAGCACTGTCTCAAAGAATTCAGAGTCAGACCACCTCTAATCCAAGTTCAGGCATTTATTGAGGATTGACACCCCTCAGAAGCAGGATAGGTTCCAAGAGGTACCAGCAACTTACTAAGACAACATAGGCAAATTTATAGTGTAATGATGCTGATTATACAATAGAAATTATGACTATTAAAAAAGGCAGGAGGGGTTTGTTAAGGGATTAGGTAATAGGGGAGGGGTCTCTTCTATGATCCCATGATCAAGCATCCTAGTCATGCTGCTTTCTGATTCACTAGCTATTGTGGTCCTTTCTGGTCAAGATGGATGGTTAGGTATTGTGGTCCTGTCTTGGGCTAAATGGATGATGTGATTATGGTTGAGTACAAGAACACACCTGTTCAAATATGTGAATTGGATCTGAGGGCAGTGGCTAGCTAGAGACAGTGACGGTATTGAGTCTAGTGCCTGTGATGTGGTTAAAGCCATGTTGTGTGGTCAAATTAGGACATGCCGGCTATTAAGTGGGGCCCATAAGGAAGTTAGAATACTGGGGCTGGGGGCAGCTTTATTAGGATTCCATCACTTTGGTATGGCCAAGATGTCATTCCATTACAGAATTGGGTTATAATAAATCAACACATTCATTCAGCTTGAACACACCCAATTACATGAACTATGACTTTTACCATCAGTTTCCCTCTAGTATTCACCAAACGTCTTGTAAACCCTGTGGTCATTGAGTATTTAGGGGGCTTGAAGCCTGTCCAGGCTGACTTTCAGTGCTTGATAGGAGCAAACAGTTCAAACAGGAGGCCAACCACTAGCATACCCTCAAGGACTCCATAGGCTAGAGGATCAAGTTGAGCTATTCTTCTGAAACTTTGCTATAGTGGAGTAGTTAGGGGTGGCAAGATGGTGAAAGAGGTATATCTTTATATCTCATTGTTTCAATTACCTCCCCCTTATATCCTAAAATTCATCAAATGGGTAAGGGGCTGCAACTGATCAGGGGTTCCCTAATCAACCCTTGGCTACACTTGTAATAGTAAACCCTCCACTTGGAGACTGCCACATTGGGTCTTGGTTTCCTGCTCACATTTCATTCCCTGGGATGTAGTGTTCCTGAGAAATGCTGGTAGCTAATCCCAGCCTGGGCTTTGGCATATATTTGAACTTTGCACTCCTTTTCCCAGGACAGAATTACCCATCAGGCTTAGTGACTGCCCAAATCACTGGTATGTATTGGTATCCCTATCCCACATTCCCAGGATTCTGACAAGTTGATCCTAAGCTGGTCAAGTTACCAAGGATTGGCAGCCACTGATGAGTGACCTTAACTTCATCCATAAACTTTTGTCTGAGAATGCATTTGTGAGGCTCCAGCTCAGATTAGCAGTAAAAGGAACAACTGGGGAAGATACAGCAAATTCATAATAAAATAGATAGACATGAAAATCTACAAGGAAAAGTCTAGGGAGTTGGATTTGCTTTACCTGTAGAAGACAACATATTCTAGTAAGACATAGAATTGATTTAGCCTGGAAGTCAGTATACGGGGTCCTAGTCCTGGTTCTACCATGACCATTCAGAGGAGGAGGCAAGGAGAGATTTCTCCTTTTTTTTTTTTTTAACATTTTCTTTAAAGTTTTGAGTTCCAAATTCTATCTCTTCCTCCCCTCTCCCCTCTTTGAGACAGTAAGCAATCAGATATAGGTTATACATGGTGCAATTATATAAAACATTTCTATATAAAACATTTGCATATTAGTTATTTTGTACAAGACTCATATAAAAGAAAAAAATGAAAGAAAGTGAAAAATAGAATGCTTCAGCCTGTGTTCAAACAATATCAGTTCTTTCTCTGAAGGCGGATAGTAAGCTTCATTGCTAGTCCTTTGGGATTGTCTTGGATCATTGTATTGCTAAAAATAGCTAAGTCATTCACAATTCTTCATTGTACAATACTGCTGTTACTGCTTACAATGTTCTCCTGTTTCTGTTCACTTCACTCAGCATCAGTTCATGTAAATCTTTCCAGGTTTTTCTGAAATCATCCTGCTTGTCATTTCTTATAGCACAATAATATTCCATTACAATCATATACCACAGTTTGTTTAGCCATTCCCCAATTGATGAGCGTCCCTTCAATTTCCAATTCTTAACCATCAGAAAGAGAGCTGCTATTACTATTTTTATACAAATAGGTCCTTTTCTCCTTTTTTGGATGTTTTGAGGAGGTACCAGTGGTATTGCTGGATCAAAGGGTATACACAGTTTTGTAGCCCTTTGGGCATAGTTCCAAATTGTTCTCCAGAATGGTTGGATCAGTTCACAACTCAAGGAGAGATTTCCTGATCAGATCTCAAGCTTAAAAAAGTTTTCTACTTTTAGTTGGTGAAGAATTATTACCATTCCACTATGGGACAAAAGTATTTGAATGGTCTTGCCAAGCTTAATATCAATGGTAACATTGTAGAGAACTTAGTTCCCTCTCCCTCAAAAATGAGAGCATTTGTAAAGAAAAAGATCAAAAAAGCATATGATTTTTAAAAAATCAAATGGTCTATTTTATTGCCTGCTTTCGCATATCGTCCTCTAAAAGAATATGACAAGATGAGATCATAATTCCATTTATAAATTGCCGTATTCACGTAACTCTAAAAAGGTAGAAGAAAGCAAACCGCTGAGTTCTGCACCCTTAAGGGATGGGTTGGCTTAGCAAGTTACATCACCTCTCTATGGGCTAGTTTCCTCAATTACATAATTGAAATAATAATAATACCTGATCTACCTGTTACACAAGGCTGGTGGGAAGTTTAAATGAGATAATGTTTATGATAGCTCATTGAAAACCCTAAGGAGCTCCACATTTGTAATACAGAACAGGAAGGTATTATTGTTTTAGAGTGTGTGTGTGTGTGTGTGTTTTAAGGCAATCACAGTTAAGTGACTTGTCACACAGCTAGTAAGTATCTGAGTTATGATTTGAACTCAGATCCTTCTGACTCCAGAACCAATTCTCTATCCACTGTGCCACCTAGCTGCCCCAGGTAGGCGTTATTGTAAGAGAGGGCTAAGTCAATGCTTTCATTATTGTATTTTGACAGATGTAGAGTCATCAAAGGAAAAGACTGGACAGACAGATCTAAATCAGAAAACCTGGATACTGGGCATGAATTCTATCTCTCCTACCCGTGAAGAGATAGAGATAGATAGATAGATAGACAGACAGACAGATGGCTAGATAGGTGGATGGATAGGTGGATCTTTTATTAAGCATTTACTGTATATCAGGCACTGTATTATGCACTAGAGATACAAATATAAATATGACAGCCCCTGCCCTCAAGGAGCTTACATTCTAATGGAGGAAGACAACAGATAAAGGGGAGCTGGAAACGGGAGAGAGCAAAGGTACTCCTGTAGGGACAAGGTGACTGCCAATGGGGAGGAAAAGAAGTCCAGAGAGTAGAGCTGGGAATGCAGTAGAGGATTGCTGACATCCCTCCAGGAAGGAGTCATCAACCAAAAGACAAGGATCCCAGGATAGCAAAGCTATTAGTGTAGAGGCAGAAAAAAAGTTCAGAGGATTTTATTGAGAGTAGAGTAGAATGTTGCTGGAGGCCCTCCTAAAATAGTGGACTAAATGACTTCAGAGGTCCAGTCCAGTTCTAAAACTACATGATCCTACTTTGACCTCAGAAAACTGAATAATAACTGTTCGTACCTATGTAACCCTTTACATTACTCGCAGAGAAGGTGACAATCTGCATTGGTAGAGGAAGTTCCCTCACCTGGGAGTGCTCTATAACCAATGAAATCACAGGTCCAGTCCCTATGCCTATGAAGCACTTCAAGAAGGTTTATGAAGTATAACCATTTGTGAGGTAGGTAAAGGAAATAGGCTTAAATTTTGGCAAACCAATTCACTTAGACATATGCAAGAACCTTTAAAAGATGATTAAATACTAGAGTATGTCCCAAGAGGTTTTTTAATATTTTCTTTTTTATTATGAACTTCATCATCAACAAACACAAACATTCCAATAAAAAGAATGGAAAAGAGAAAAATATATAAACCATGAACTTCTGTTACAGTTTCTCTTAAAAGAGTAGATTCAGTTGAATAAAATAGTAACAAAATTGCTGTTTGTATTCCCTTCTGAATTTTTTTGTTTTCTTCTGTGTTTTTAATATTTAAAATTTTCTTTTTGCTAAGTTTAATGTTTTACTGTTGCTCTTTTTGTTCTTTTAAAACAAATCTCTGTGACTACCCACTAATTCACACTGTCCTCCCCCATAGAAACTCCTAAAAATAGGATCAACAACCAACTATTCTGGATGGTTTAGGTCAGTGGTTTTCAATCTTTTTTTTTTTTTTTTACATAGCAATCCTCAGGGTGGGCTCTAAGAAGAATCATGAAGTTGGCAGAGTTTGTTTTTTATGGCCCCCAGCTAGCTCCCCCTTTTTGTTCTTTTCTTTTACCTCTTCTTTCTCTTTATATTATTTAAATCTCTTGCTCCCCCACTATCAAAACCTGCTCACAGGATAATCTGCCTATTCAAAAACAAAACAAAACCAAAACACCAAAAATCTTTAATCTACCTTGCTACTCATTCTAGCTATCATCTCTCTTTTGTGTCATGGGCTATATTCTAGGTCACCCTATGTGCTCTTGATCAATCTCTTCCTGAAGCAATAAGAAAGTGATCAGAAAAGATCACAATTCATATATGCTCTATGAGAAAGGATCTGATTTTATAGCTTTTCCTAATCATTGCTTCTGCTGGCTTCTCATATGACTGGAGCAGCACTAGGACCTAGGTGACAGCCCTACCCTCATTTGTTTCCAGACAAATCTATCAGTTGATTGCTGTGGCTTACTAGCTCCTTATTTGCCTGGCAATGCATCATCTCACTCAGTCACTGTTATTCCTCCACATGCATTCACTAAAACCACAATGGACTTCCTCTTATTCTCACTTTTTCTGTTGTAAAGGAGTGTAGAAAAGCCCCAACCAGCCCCTGGTTGGCCTTGAGTGCATAAGAAAAGGCCAGAATTGTGATTAGATAGGCAGGAAAGCCTTGGCCCATGGTCTTGGATCGTCTTTGTGCCTTTTCTCCTGCCCACTCATCTACATGGGAAAAAGGAAGACACTTAGGGTTTGAAAACTGAGGAACCCTGAATGCCAGAGCTAGTAGGCAGTTATTATATAAATAGTCATTATGTGATTTTTAGCCTAGCCTCCAGAGATTAAAATTGGGAAGTATTTGTAACACTCATCATAAAGTAGGGTGAGGTCTCAGATGTAAGAAATCAGGACCCTGGACCAGGAAGAGGAGTCCAGAATAAAGGTTAAGGCTGAGGGCTCTAGCTACTTGAGAGAACCCTTCCTGTTCTTTGTTCTAAAGCTCTTGGTACCCAGGACCAAGAATTTGCTGCTGGGGAAATGGCAGGCTTCAAAAACCAAGACTGAAGGAACAAAATAGGAAAACCTGACAGGAATGATTTCTGTTGATCCTGGGCAAGGTTTCCACCTTTTCTAAAAGAGGTATGGAAAGTCTATAGATTTTAAACTGAAAGAATATGGTTGTACCTGCTCTTCCATCTGCCACAAATTTTAGCTGAGCCAGCCAGCAAACCAACAGAGCAGTATCTGATGGAACAGAGTCCAGCAGAGACAATGGGACCAGTGTGATGACATCCCTAGAAGACATCAACAATCCTGCAGGATTAGAGTTGTGACTTGTTCCTCCACATACATACCTTGGCTACATGAGTTCCCTTTGTATAAACAATTTCCTAAGCGTATGTTCCCTGGCCACATGTGTGTACTTTTCCCAGTGATGTAGCAATTTATGGGAGAATAGCCCAGGTTTATGGGGGATAGGTTTTCTTGCTACTGTACTTTTATTATATCATGGAATACCTTTGTTTTGAACTAATTATGCCCTCTATCTGACTAGTAGAGTGAAGCACATCAGCTGGGGCTCACTGCTGCAGTTTCAGGGGATGTAGGACCACAGAGTACCTTAAAATCACAGCGTACTTGGAGTAGCCCTTCCCTGGGGTGCTCACTCAGCTAGTCGGGAAGTGCTCACAGGTTCTAAGCCGCATTCTTTCAATCCCTTTCACTACTATAGCTTTCCATTGTTCTGTCTCTGAGTCCTCTCATTGCCAGGGCTAGCTCTCCTTCTAAGCTCCTCTGAATTCCATCGCTAAACTGATTTCTACCTACTCACTTAAACAACACTAGCAACAAGGGCATCTTCTGGACCATCTTAAATAGGCTGGTGTCACTCCAGACACCAGTGCTCTTTTGAAGTGTCTGAGGCAGCTGTCTCTCCTTTCAGTACAGAAGCATCTCCAGCTGCCTCATTTAATCTTTAGTTTCTTGGAATCTGTTTTCTAGCCACACTGTTCTACTGAAACTACTAAAAGGTCATCAATAACCTCCTAATCCCCAAAGCCTTTCCTTATTCCTAATATTTCTTGAACTCTCTACAGCATTTGAAGTTGTTCAGACCCTTCTTGACCCCTTTTGAGGTTTTCTTGGAAAAGATACTGAAATAGTTTGTCATTTTCTTCATTTTACAGATGAGGAAACTGAGGCAAACAGGGTTAAGTGACTTGCCCAGGGTCACACAGCTAGTAAGTATCTGAGGCTAGATTTGAACTCAGGAAGAGGAGTCTTCCTGATTCCAGGCCCAGCCCTCTATCCACTGCACCACCTAGGTGTTCCATTTGACAATGACTATCTGTTATATCTTATTATTCTTCCTTGGTAGGGGTAACATCTGTTTTACATTAACTGAAATGGTTCCCTTTAAGTAGGCAAGAAGGCCTTCCTCAGGATTTGATTAATCTTCAGGTACTAGGATATGAACCACTGGTATTGCTTCCTTGTCACCTGAGGCATGAATAGCCTAACTTCTTAGGACCCAGCATGTTTAGTGGAATCCCCACTGCTATCAGGACGTTGTACTGATCCAGAATTGCTGAGGGAGAGGAGAGCCTGTTTATAGTCATTACATTCCTTTTAATCTTTTAGTATCAGTAAATGTATTTTTAATTGCATTTTATGGTTCATAAGTCTTTCATTGTTGCCAGTCTCCATCCTAAATCACTGTTCTGGCTTGAGCTAGGCCTGGCCTACCACTCTAATTGTTCTATCTCCCCCTCTTCTGGTCATTCCTCTTCCTCTTCCTACCCTCCTCCTAAATGTAGGCAGGCGCCAGGGGTTCTGATCTCAGAGCTCTTCTCATCAACCCACCTTTATGCCTTTAACAGCCGCTATTATGCAAGTAATGGTTCTATCAGTATCTAAAACATTTAGACACTGTCCAGCTCCAGCCCTACGTTTCCAGCGGCTTACATGTATCACCTTCTGTCAGCTCCCCAAACTCAGCATGTCTAAAACCAGACTCTATCGCCTTCTAACAAAGCTAGTCTATTCTGATTTTCCTATTTCTGTTAATGGCATCAGGATTCTCCAGTTACCTAACCTCAACACTTTATAGGCATGATGGGTTCCTTGGTTTCCTAATCAGTTAGTCACCAAATCCTATTGATTCCAATTTCATAATGTCTCTTGCATAAAATATTTCTTGCATCCTTTCTTTCCATTCTCACTACCATTAGGGCCTATCACTTAGACCAGGGGTGGGGAATCTGTGGCCTGAAAGTCACATGTGGCCTTCTAGGTCCTCAAGTGCAGAACAAATCCTTTTATTAAGGTGTAATATTTCATTTATTTATTAATGTTTTATTTATTTATTAATAACATTTTATTAAGGGGATTTGCTCTGTGAAGTTTAGATACAGTCAAAGGGTCAAACTTGAGGACCTAGAGGGCCACATGTGACCTTGAGGCCACAGGTTCCCCACCTCTGAGTCCTAGACTACTAGAACTGCCTTCTAAAGCAGATGTATCTTGGGAAGATTAATCTGACAGTAATAGTCAGGATGGATTGGCAGGCAAGAATTCTGGATAGCGGAGGTCATTGAATTGGGGATAGGAAGTAGTTGGAGGACCTGCCACTTCCTACTAATGTGATCTGGGGCAAGTCACTTAATGTCCCTGGGCCTCAATTTCCTCATCTATAAAATGAGAGCATAGGACTAACTGGCCTTTAAGGGCCATACCAGCTCTAAATCAATGATCCTAAAGCATTGATGGCCTTTGAGAGGGCAGTTTCAGTAAGGCGGGGTGGGGTGGTAACCAGATTGTACACTGTTGGGGAGAAAGAAGATGAGATGTTCTACTATGAAAGGTTGATTGGGGATAAAGAGAAGAGGGAGCAGTAGAGTCTCTGGATCAGAATTATAGAGACCAAACTATGAATGGATGAATAAAAAATAAACACTTTGTGCCAGACTCCATACTAAGAGCTAGGATTATAAGCATAAGAAGAAATAGTCCCTGACTTCAAAGGACTTGGATTCTTTTTTTTTTAGTTAATTTTGTTATTTCTAAATTTCTAGTTTGTTTTTAAGTAGTTATTTTCATAATATTTCCCCCATTAGATTGTGAGCTTCTTGAAGACAGGGATTGTTTTTGCCTTTCTTTGTATCCCCAGTGATTAGAATAGTGCCAGATGCTTAATCAATACTTGTTGGCTTGGCTAGGCTAGGAGCTTGATAAAAGAGTAGATTAATTTCCTTAGGGACTAGGGGCTTGGCATTCTGAAAGTGCAAGGTGCTTCCACTACCACTTGATAGTAGTTCAAATTCCCCTTTGATAAATGTCAACTTCCTTTGACAGCTTTTGATGAATAAAAGCTGTCTTCTGTCTAGAAGTTTCCCTTTCATTTCTTTTTTTTTTAGTTTCCCATTTTTAAAAGAAGGTAAAGTCTTACACAAAGACAGCTCTAATAATAAAATTACAGGCAATAGATAGCCAGATAGGACGGGCATTTGGATAGGTGGTAGCTTCTTCATTCCTAAAACTACATAGTACTCTACTGATAAGACTCATTTTCTCTTTTCTCTTCTACTCTTGTTTACCTCTCTATCCATAAAGTTCCAGGTTATCCTTCCATCAAAAACTATATATGTCCCAAGGGACTTAGCTTTAAGCCATGAAAATTGGGCATTGCATCACCAAACCCAGAAGTTCTGGCAAAGTCCCAATGACCCTAGAGCCAAGATCAGAAGTTTCAGTCAATCTATAGCTGCTGGAAACAGAAAATAAATTCCTGCACCCAAGCCCTCCAGCATGCCTTGAGAGACTTCCATGATCTTGGTAAGTCAGAAGACACTAAAAAGAAAGCATTTGCTTTTTGTTTTTTTTTTTAAACTGGGCTATGAGTCCAGAAGTAACTGTGTCTTTTCCCTTATATCCTAGGGGATTAAGATTTAGATTATTTTTTTTCTGGAGTCTTTAAGGATTTGGGCCTAAATTTGGTATTTAGAAGCTGAGAATAATTCCACTTTGTTCTCCAGTTATTACTTACCTTGCTGTTCTGTTGTAATTAAATTCTTTGCCTATTTGATTTAAGGATGTTGTCTTCTCTGTAATAGAGTATGCACTATAATGAGGACTCAAGCTCTATTTTTGTGTGATTACTCAGCACAGCCCATAAGGAACCTGGAGGTACGGCGGGGAGGGGGGGAGTCCAGAGTAGAGAGTAACCTGCACAGTAATGAAAGTAAACAAATTGCTGGTGCATTAGTAGTACCTTTTCTAGTTGTGTGGCATGTGGAACATAAATTCTTTAGGAAGAAAAAATTTTTGTTTCTTTGGGAGAACTATATTCCTGGACTCTATATGTTAGTGGCCATGTGAATAGATGTTAATACTGATATCCTAGTCTCAAGTCATTTCCTAGTCTTGCATCATCATGTCAAGCTTTGACACAAAACGTATAACATAATTTGTTCAATTCAAATTCAATTTTATCAAGAAAGGGACACAGGAAATAATTTATATTCACATTTTGATCACGTTCTATAAAATTACTGTAACGTTTGGCCATGTTATTTGACCTTTTAGATATGTGTTATTTCCAACTGAATACTTTTTCGTTTGGGAAGAATTTTAAATGTAAGAACATAATGAATTCCATTTTTCTGTATTTTGATGTATGCGAATTAGCTCTTTTCAAGATTACATAGGGCAAAGGTGATATAAATTCATACCAATCACTTATTGTTTACTACATTTTAAGTCTGACACAAACAACAGGGACCTCAATTTTCATGCCATTTCAAATACTATACAATAGAACTGTTCCATTTTGAGTCTATCTCCCAGAGCTATAAGTGGGACAAATTCAGAGGGGGAGAATAGAGGGGAATTCGAGAGAACAGTGAGCCAGGAGAGAGCATTCCAATCAAACCTCAGAAGGAACTACTTTGTAGGATTTTGTAGTGGAGAGTGCTCCAGCTTCAATCTTGGCACCCTTCCCTTCCCCTTGGCCAGAGGTTTGAAAGGTCTACAGAATTTTGGACTTCCTATTTTCCCATCAGCATCCTAGCACTGTCCTCAGGATAAGTCAGAGCAGTGTCTGCATTGGCAGCAAAGGACAGACTGAATGAGGTGAGCAAAACAGATTCAAATCTCTGCAAAGTGTAAAACAGAAAAGCGACACCACTCCCAATAACTCAAGCAAAAGGATTTCCAGGCATTATCCCTTGTGAGTTGCCCTTGCCACATGTGTTCCCTCATATTGATTGAGTCCACTTTCTCCTGGATTATACATGTATTGCTGAGAAAACACCAAAGATTTTTGGGGTGATGTTTTGTGTCAACTGTTCTTACTATACCTCCTTGGTAAATACTGCTTTCTAAAAGCTAATTAGGTCTGATATTAACTGATACTGGTAGGAACTCTCACAAGTGATAGACTAGAAAGAACACCCCCCAACACCTCAGGGGTACCCCTAAAACTCTGAGGCCATGCTTGTTCTGTAGACCTGACTTGTCAGAATATGTAAGAGTTGAGATAAAGACCTCCAGAGTCTATATGAACTACAATTACAAGAAAAGAGTTGAGGGGAGCTGAACACAGTGTTATATATAAGCCAGACCTGACTCAGGCCAGTCCAGTAGTGCATGTTAGAGTCTGGAATGAAAAGAGATACTCATAAATATGACAATGGGGGCAGCTAGGTGGTGCAGTGGATAGAGCTCTGGCCTTGGAGTCAGGAGGACCTGAGTTCATATCTGGTCTCAGACATATAACATTGACTAGCTGTGTGACCCTAGGCAAGTCACTTAACCCTGATTGCTTCACCAAAAAAAAAAAATGACAATGAACAAAAGGAGGCTTACTTAGCCATAGCAGGGAAAGTATATTCATTTTTAATAGTATTTTATTTTTTCCAATTACAAGTAAAGATAAATTTTTAATATTCATTTAAAATTTTTGAGTTCCCAATTTTCTCCCTTCCTCCCTCTCTTCCCTACTCCCTAAGGTGGTAAGCAAGTTGATATGGGTTATATATGTGCAATTATGTAAAATGTATGTCCATATTAGTCATGTTATGAAAGAAGAAACAGATCAAAAGGAAAAAAAACATGAAAAAAATGAAGTGAAAATAGTATGCTTTGATCTGCATTCAGACTCCATCAGTTTTTTCTCTGGATGTGAATAGCATTTTTCCTCATGAGACCTTTGTAATTGTCTTGGATCATTACATTGCTGGGAATAGCTAAGTCTTTCATTGTTGATCATCACACAATGTTGCTGTTACTGTGTACAATGTTCTGGTTCTGCTCACTTTACTTTCAATCAGTTCACATAAATCTTTCCAGGTTTTTCTGAAATCCACCTGCTCATAATTTCTTATAGCATGGTAGTATTCCTTTACATTCATGTTTGGCTCATCAAATAGGTATTCCCTCAATTTCCAATTTTTTGCCACCACAAAAAGAGATGCTATAAATATTTTTGCAAACGTAGGTCTTTTTCCCTTTTTTAAAGAATCTCTTTTGGGTACAAACCAAGCAGTCATCAAAGGGTATGCACAGTTCGATTGGCCTTTGGGAATAGTTCCAAATTGCTCTCCAGAATGATTGGATCAGTTCACAACTCCACCAACAATGCATTAGTGTCCCAATTTTTCCACATCCTTTCCAACATTTATCATTCAGGGAAAGTATATTCATGAAGGATATGACATTGATTCATTTTGGTGTAATTTCCTTGCCTTTATAATGGTTGTTCTGGTTGAGCAATCAGAAGCTTGAGGGAGTAGCTGCTGACTCCTAGTACACTGACTTTTTGTACTTAGGCCATCAGGAAGCTACTCAACAGCCCAAACTTTGAAGCAAAAATCTCAATGATGATTTCAAAACCTTTTAAGAAAAACATTAGTCTAGCCTGTATATGTTAAGTCCTTAGGATGTTGTTCTTATCACATGTGGTGAATAATGAGCAAAATCAAGAAAAAATGAAATCAGATATAACTTAATAGACAGAAAACGATTCATTACTAATGTGGCAGTCATATTGCAAGTAACTGCTTATGTACAATTAGAACATTGGCTATATTTTCCAAAGATCAGCGTTAAATAGGAGAAAGGTTAAAGATGAAAAGACTATAAATGACTAAAAGAGCTTCATCATGACCTAGTCAAGTAAACCATTGATGACAAAACATGGGAAATGGAAAAAGGCAACAGTTTTTATCTTGATTGTCACTATTTCCTGCAAGAGTTTAACTGATTAAAAGCAGTAGCCACAAAGAGGTCAAAAGAGCCCAGAAACTACCTTAGCTAGTAAATATTTGTTCTCTTTTCCAAGAAGAGAAAAAAAGCATCCAAGAACAACACTAGTCTAGGATACAAATTAATTTGTAAATCACTACAGATAAAGATGAAGTAAGATGTAAAGAAATCATATCACCTCATAAAACTGTAGAAGTCAAAATGCCTATTGAAGCTCAATGTTAAAGACAACTGAGCTACATTATTCAAGAGCATTTGTTGGTGAAGGTGGAATGAAGGCAACAAATAGACCAAAGTATAAATCTGTCAACATCTTTATAATAATCTATTGTTATCAGTTAAGAGAACCACATATTTGAACCCTAACACCTCAGTTCCCATTGTGCTACATATAGAAATTCTGTAGAAATGGCACTTAGAAAGACAATGTTAGGAAGAGTGGCTGTATCAGACTGTCTATACATTAGGAAATCTATGCCAGAAGCAACATAATCTTTGAAGTATTGAGCTATAATATTATGAATTCTCTCACAGAAGGGAAGATACCCTAAAGTGAAAAAAAATATGTAGATAATACCATTGCTCAAAAAGGCAATCATGAAAATCTCAGTGACTACTGGCTCATATGCCTACTTTATTTATAAACTTTTAAAATATATTTTTATATATGCATACTTTATAAAATCTTCATGCAGATCTCATACATGAGGAAGTTTTGGCTGTCTGGTAGACATCAGTGACCTTTGTTCATGTCCAGCACTGGCTAAACCAGGGAGGAAAATAGTCCTTAGCTTGCATCCATCTGGTTAGCTGCTTCCCACAAAACACTGTTTAAAACAAAAGCCAAAAAAGTCAAAATTTTGCTAAAAACAAAATATTTAAAACATTTGTGATGACAAATAGAGAATAGAATAGCAAGTAAACCCACTTATCAAATCAAACAACAAACAAATAAGAAAAAATTATATGGATTAGAATATTGCAGAAAATATATAGAGTGAATGGGCTCTCTTTCTAGGAGCTGAAATATCTTGGTTCAGCAGAAAGAGAGGCCCCAGCCTCATCAAAGGTGAGATTCCTTAAGTCTAACGAAGCAAGTTGGAAATCAGTGACATGCTGAGAAGCCAGCTTTCCCAACATGTCTGCAAAAGAGACTTTCTTTTTCCCCTCACTGGAGTCAATCCCAAATCTCCTTGTGTCTGCAGCTAGTCCTGAAGAGAGTCTGAATAGAACTCCAAGTTTCTTTTTTTCCAAAAAAGACGAATGAAGAATATGTCTTCTCTCTAAAGCTCTCACAGTAATTCTACCGCTTGCACACCATGTAGGAGAGCATCAGTATCTTCTCTACCATTTAGGAGAGTCTCGAGCAAAATGCTTCAAGTTTGGCTGGAAACTCAGGTAACAAATATAAAGTAATTAGCAGGGGTGGAGGTAGGTGGGAGAAGAAAGCAATCACAACTAGAAGAACCAGAAAAGGCTTTATCTAGGAGGAGGTACTTGACTGAACCTTGAAGGCAGTTAGGGGTTCCAAGAAGACAAGAAGAAAGGGAGAGTATTCCAGGCATTAAGAAGGCAAAAGGCATGAAAAATGGAAGATGAAATATCATGTACAGTATACAGTAGTATGCCAATTTGGTTGAAAAGCTAAGGGAGTGAAGGAGAGTATTATATAAAAAGCATGGAAAGATATGTTGGAACCAGATTGTGAAGGACTTGAAATGCAAAGAGAGGACATTTATATTTTATTCTAGAACCATTAGAGAATCATTGAAGTTTCTTGACCAGATGAGGGACATAGTCAGATCTATACTTTAAGAATATCAATTTGGTATTTATGGCAGCTCTATTATTGGTGGCAAAGAATTGGAAATCAAGCAGATGCCCATCAATTGGGGAATGGCTGAACAAGTTGTGATGTGATGGGATACTACTGTGCTATAAGAAATGATGAGCAAGATGTTTTCAGAAAAAACTGGAAAGACTTGCACTGATACAAAGTGAAATGAGCAGAACCAGAAGAACATTGTACACAGTAACAGCAATATTGTATGATGATCAATTGTGAATGATTTAGCAATATGGTTCAGCAATACAATAATCCAAGATAATTCCCAAGAACTTATGATGAAAAATGCTATCCATCTCCAGAGAAAAACTGATAAGAGTCTAAATGCAGATTGAATCATACTTTTTCTTTGCTTTCTTTTTCTTTTTTTTATTTTTTTTTAGTCTGGGTTTTTTCTCACAACATTACTAATGTGGATTTTTTTTTTAAATGTCAATTTGGCAGTTGTAAGGAGGATAGTTTGGCTAGGAAAGAAACTGAATGCAAGGATATCAAATAGGAGACTTTAGCAATTATTCAAGTTGGAGCTCTTGAGAGCCTGAATTATTCTGTCTTTGTATGAGTGAAGAGAAGGGTAATGTTATACAAGTTAATACAGATATTAAATAAACAAGATTTGGCAACTGAATGGATTTGGGGAGTGAGTGAGAAGGTCAAGTCAAAAATTACCATGAGGTTGCAGATATGTTGCCTGGAGGAATGTTGGTGCATCTGACAGCAATAGGAAACTTAGGAGGAATAGGGGGTAGGGAGAAAGATATTGAGTACAATTTTAGACATGTTACATTTGAGATGGTTATGAAACATCCCAGGTGAGGATGTCCAGCTGACCATTGGATATGTTGAACTAGAGCTCAGGAGAGAGATGAGGGCTAGATATGTAAACATGGGAGTCATAGAGATGAGATCATTTTTATAAATTTTTAAAATATTTTTATTCATTTATTTTGATTTATCAAAAATCACTTCCATAAGCTTTTGAGTTTTAAATTTTCTCACCCTCTCTCCCCACCTCCCTCCCCAAGACAGCACACAATCTGATATAGGCTATACATATACATTACTATTAAACATATTTTCACATTAGTGATGTTGTAAGGAAGAATAAGAACCAATAGGAGGAACCACCAGAAAGAGGAAACAAAACAAAACAGAAGAAAAAAATAGCAAATAGTTTGCTTTGATCTGCATTCAAACTCCACAGTTCTTTCTTTGAATGTGGATAGCATTTTCCATCATGAGACCTTTGGAGATGTCTTAGATCCTTGCGTTGCTGAGAAGGGTTAAGTCTATTTAGTCATCACACAATATGGCTGTTACCATGTACAACGTTCTCCTGGTTCTGCTCACCTCACTCAGCATCAGTCCATACAAGTCTTTCCAAGTTTTTCTGAAGTCCATGTGCTCATCATTTCTTATAGCATTCCATTATATTCATATACCACAACTTGTTCAGCCATTCCGCAGTTTATGAGCCTTCCCTCAATTTCTAATTCTTTGCCACTACAAAAAGAGCTGCTATAAATAGTTTTGTACATGTGGATCCTTTTCCCATTTGTATGATCTCTCTGGAATACAGCCCTAGAAGTGCTATTGCTGGGTCAAAGGGTATACACATTTTTATAGCCCTTTGGTCATAGTTCCAAACTGCTCTCCAAAATGGTTGGATCATTTCACAACTTCACCAACAATGCATTAGAGTTACAATTTTCCCACATCTTCTCCAACATTTATCATTTTCCTATTTTGTCATGTTGGACAATCTGATAGGTGTGATATGGTACCTCAGAGTTGTTTTGACTTGCATTTTAGAGATGAGATCATTGAGAGAGAAAGAGATAGTTGATTGCCTTTCATTTTAAAGAGGATCAATGATATCATGAGATGATGTCTTGACTCCTGTGTGAACTGGACTTAAGTGAGGCAGAGTTACACAAAGTCATCAGCTTCTTTTTTCCAGACTCATCAAAGTCCAGTGGCAAGACAAAAATCAAAATGAAGGGCAATGACCCAGGAGGCAGTGGATGACCATGGCATCTTCAATGCCTGACCAAGCTCTAGGTGCTCTGCAGTACCTGCTTCAGTTGCCTTCATGTCCATTGGAACAAATTGTTCTCATCTACTCATTCCACTGGGGGAAGTCTTCACATGCTTGGGGTAGGACATCCCCCTAACTCATTGACCAATTTGAGGGTCTGTCGCTTACTCTCAACCTGTCTTAGCTTGTCTGCCAAAGATGGTTTTACGGGATGTGGCTGCTGTACATGCTATAAGTTCTTAGAGCCACAGATGAGAGTTGAGTGAAAGTAGACACCAAAGGTGGATAAGCAGCCCTGAAAAAGGCTTGGCAAGCCCTCATACCAGAGGTGCTAGTCCTCCCTGAACACCCCATAATAGAGAGCGAAGATAAGAGGGCCTAGGACAGTCTTCCGGTACACTCATGCATAGAGGGTGACTTATAGTTAATGATCCTGTAAAAGATAATGAGGAAGACTCGTCAGTCAGATAGGAGAACCAGGAGAGAATAGTGTCATGAAAACCAAGAAACAGAGGGTATCCAGAAAGATATGTAGATTACGAAAAAAATTATTGAATTTGTCAATGAAGGAAATATGGGGACGGTACCCAGACTGCAAAAAGTACAGCCAGAAGGTGATATAGCAGATAGACTGTTGGTCATGGAGTCCGGAAGAACTGAGATTCAAATCCTGCCTTAGATAGTTACTAGCTGTGGGACCTTTTAACTTCTTTCAACCTCAATTGTTTCTTCTCTAACACAGGGATGATGATAATAATAGCACCTCCCCCACAGAGTTGTTTGGAGGACCAATGGAGATAACATATATGAAGCACTTTGCATATCTTAAAGCATCATATAAATGATGCTATTATTATCATTATTAGAAATATGCTGAAGCCTAATTATGACTAGTTATCAACTGTTTTTGTTAACAGATACTTTATATATTTTTTCTCAGTCTTTTGATTTTGTTCTTATATTTCTTGTCTTGTGGAATCACCAACTTCTATTAGGTTCATTCTAAATTTCAGGGATTCTATTACTTGAGTAAAATTTTGTACCTTCTCTACACCCAGTGAGACTATACTGCCTCTGAGACTACATTCATTTTAGCGGGGCCCTTGTCCTAATCCAACCTTGAAGAACCACTGCTGAGTCCAAGGGGCTGGAGTACTTCTCCCTCTCCGTCCTGTACCCAGACATATGTTTCAGACCATATTCCTAGGGAGCTTGACCTTTAATGAGGTAGGGATAACTTTCTTTTCTCACACTCATTAGCTAATTAAGTCCCCCTCACTCCAGTGCCCTGAGGAACAATTTTTATTTATAGCTCATGTCTAGGGCCTCCCCAGAAGGGGGTAGTAAATATATATAGATATAGATAGTTAATGTATAACATGAATCAGACATGGTATAGGTAATTTATTGCTACACAACCCAAAAAGGCTAAACATAGAAAACTCATAGGTACTTTTTAGCAGAACATGATTCAGTGACAACTTATAACTACTACTGATGCTGAGTCATTGCCAATCAGGAGATAGTGAGGCTGATGACTTGGCACAGCCCTGCCTTGCTTAAATCTAATTCACTTGCAAGTCAGGACATCTGATGTCATTGGTCCTCTTCAAGAGCAATGAACAAACAACAACAACAACAACTACTACTACTACTACTACTACTACTACTGCTACTACTACTACTACTACTGCTACTACTACTACTGCTACTACTACTACTACTACTACTGCTACTGCTACTACTACTACGGTACAGTCTGTGGGGAGGATAATGCTTAAGCTTTAGCAGAACATAAAGTCGTGTGTAGGACTTCTGAATAGGTATTTTACATTTCACCTTGAGTCTGTACTATCATTCCCTCCAAATCCAAGTTTCTTCTGGACTTCATTCTCAGATGCTATATCTACTCCTGTATCTGCCCAAACCAACTGTTCTTGCCACAAGACAGCTCCAATACCTGGGACCCAAGGCCTTGAATTTTGACAAGGTTACCTCCAAACCTGGATACCTAGGGGCAGGTAGGTGGCACAGTGGATAGAGCACTGGCCCTGGATTCAGGAGGACCTGAGCTCAAATACAGCCTCAGACACATAACACTTACTAGCTATGTGACCCTGGGCAAGTCACTTAACCCCATTGCCCAGCAAAAGAAAAAAAACCTGGATACCTTTGTATTTTTTGGTTAATATTTCCCAATTACATCTTAATCTGTTTTGTGTGACATTAGGGAGCATCGCAGGATACATGCAGTCTGCAGCTCTATTTGTTGTCTCTGCTGTAAGGATATGCATTCATCTAATATTAGGAAAGAATACAAAAAAAGCAGAGGTGGCCAGCTGCTGAAGAACCAACTGAATATATTCTCTCCCCCTCCCTGGAGTCACATCTTACCACCCAGAAAGTCACAGACTTTTTTTTTTTTTACATACTCAGCTATTTCTGAAGGTATCACCTAAGGCAGTCTTTTACCTTCTTGAAGAGAACCACTCTATTCCCTCCAAATCCAATGCCTCTGAGGTTTTCAACTGTTCTTTATAGGACTTTTTAACTTTTTTTTAATGAAGGTTTGGATAATGGCCAAGATGACATGCTTATCAAATTTGTAGATGAAACAAACACTTGTCTCAAACAGCACTTGTTGCTTTTAGGGTTCAGGGGAAGACCATTGGATCATTCAGATTTCTAAATCTAATCTTTTCAGCCCTGGGCTACCACATAGCTGGAGGCATACAGGAAGTTCATCATCCCCAAAAAGCCCAAGTCAGGGTGGGGAACCTGAGATCTCAAGGTCACATGTAGCCCTCTAGGTCCTCAAGTTCAGCTATTTGACTAAATCCAAATTCAGTCAAAGGGGCCCACACTTGAGTACCTAGACCTCAGATTCCTGAGGCCTAAGCCATAGGATACCATGTCCTTCTGGTCCCCAGATGTTTCCAAGTGATTTTTAGACACAGGCCCCCTAGCATGGCTCCTATAGGTCCATTCAAAATTCACTACCCTAATGTGGTTGTATCTGCTGCTGGGTCTCCAAAGAATGAACCTGTCAATCTATACCTATTGAAGATAAGCGAATTATAACAAAATCAAATCACCAAAATTCTTAAGTTGTAAAAGGTGGACAAAAATGGTCCCAAGTTATGAGAAATTATAGAATGTTAATGAGCATTAAATAAACTCACAATAAGGCAGGATGAGTCAGAATATCTCATCACAGAAGCTACTCCTTAGGAAGCAGTCTATCCTTTTTGGAAGTTGTACAAAAACATTCCTTTATTTCTCTAGAACACTCTATGAGTCATGTAGGCAGCAATTTACATATAAAGTCTGTAAATTTGATGAGTTTATGTAAGAAGCTGTTTTTGTTTTAGGAGAATTGGGATCAATGTTCTTTTCAAGATTTACAAAATTACTGAAAATATTTCCTGGGATACCTGGCATAGGGCAGGAATAATGACTTATTTCATGTATGGATACTAGCTTAGTTCAGAATTACAGAATCCTTATCCTGCCCTACAGGAATATAGAAGGGGAAGGAGATAAGAGAAGGGGGGAGTGCTAGATGGGAGGGCAGATTGGGAGAAGGGGTATTCAGAATGCACATCGTTTTGGGGTGGGAGTGGGGGAGAGATGAGGAGAAAATTTGGAACTCAAAATCTTGTGGAAGTGAATACTGAAAACTAAAATTTAATCAATTAATTAATTTAAAAAGAATTATAGAATCTTAGAGTTTGAAGGGAAAGGTCATCTAGTCAAACCCATGTTTGAATAGGAATCCCCTCTGTGACATCCCTGATAAGTGGTCATGGTCATTCAGGCTTAGTTGCAAAAGAGAAGTGAGATCTAGCATGGGTAAGGGAATGATTCCTGAGGAACATTGGGCAGTGCTTCTCAAAAATGGTGGATATAACCAAGGGTGTGCTGGTTTAACAACCAACTCTAAAAACCAGACACCCTTCAAAGTTTAATCTTCATTATTAACATTTTTTCCATCACTTTCTTAAGCTTAGACCATCAACAAAACAATAAACCAAGCCCTGAATTATAACATTTGCCAGTTTCCAAGGCATAAATGCTCATACTGAAAATTTAACAACCAGTTCTCTCAAGACTATACAAGCTATGTCTAGCACATCTTAGGGTGTTACAAGGAAATTAATAGGAGAATTCATCATCACCAGCTCTACCTCCAATCCCTCTCCTTCCCTGAGTGACACACAGGGCATTTATAGGTCATAAGCCTAGTGTAGGATGAAGGTATCTAACTGACGACTGAAAGAGTCCATATACAAGTGGCTGCCACTTTGAGAAATAGGGAAGAATACTGGGGCCAGGAGGAGGAGTTAGGATGGATGAAGGGTAAATTCCTACCAATGTCAACTAGGATATGGAGGAAGAGTATTAGATGAAGGCTTAGGATGAAACCTAGTCTTTCTGTCCTGAGTTCTGAATTGGTATTCACTAGGCATATACCAATGGAAGTATAAGTTCATATCCCTTCCATAGGTAAACAGTTTGCCAGAAAAAAAAGAACTTTTATTCATTAACAATCTTATAAAATATATGTTTGAAGGAACAGTTTTCAGAGACACTGAATGTTAAGAGGGTTGATGCTCTCCATTGAGGCTCCCTACCTAGGTGAAATCCTCAACTCCTCACTCTTTAAAAGACTTTAAAAGCCAAACAAATGACTTCATAATTGATCCTGGAGGCAACAGAGAACTTCTTGTTGTTGAGTCATTTTTCAATTGTGTCTGCCTCTTTGTGACCCAT
>NW_020953946.1:2871341-2911514 GCF_900497805.2 Vombatus ursinus | reverse complement strand
CTCCAATCTATCCTTCACTCAGTTGTCAAATTGATCTTCCTAAAGCCTGTGTCTGTCTGACCAAGTGACACACTCCCCACCCCCGTCACCATCACCTATTCAATAAACTCCCTATTACCTCCAGGATCAAATATAAAACTCTGTTTGACTTTCAAAGCCCTTCATAATCTGGCCCCCTCCTGTTTTTCTAGTTTTATTATACCTTATTCCCCTCCCCATACTCTGCACTCCAGTGACATGGGCCTCCTTAAGTTCCTTGCACATGATCATCCCTTTCCCAACTCTGAGCATTTTCACTGGCTGTCTCCCATGCTTAGAATTCTCTCCCTCCTCCTCTTCTCTGCCTTCTAGCTTCCCTGGACTGCTTCAAATTTCAGCTAAAGTCCTCATCTTCTGCGAGAAACCTTTCCCAGTCTTTCTTAATCTTAGTGCTCCATTACAGTAGGAACTCTTTTTTTTCCTGACACATAGTAGGCACTTAATGAAAGCTAGTTGATTCACTAATTGTATTTTAAGGCTGAAAGGAAGGGTTTTAAACCTTTTTTATGTCATGGACCCCTTGGGCAGTCTGTTGAAGTCTATGGAATACTTCTCAGAATCATATTTTTAAATAATTATAGGAAATTCTAAATTTCAACTAGGTTAGTGAAAATAAAAATGTAATTTTTTCCCTACAAACATATTCCTGAATCAACCCCTGAAATCTATTCCTTAGAGTTGGAGGCAGTTGATGAACTCAGATGGGACTTGAGGTTAGAACCTCTGACTTAAAGAGTTAAAACTCATAAAATGGTAAATCAGATTACTATTTTGGAGACTATGGGATAATTTTTAAATGATATTGATGTAATAACTCATAGAAAAGGAGAGATTATGAGTTTTAACCTCATAAGGGGAAAGTGAGTCTCTGAGTATCAGAAGACTCTGCAGCAAAAAATGGACAGCCAGACAGTGGAGTAGCACTCAGTAGGGGACTGAATTGCCTTCTTGGGTGGAACTGTTTGATGAAACTACCCAGAAGAAGTAAGATGATAAGTTTCCAATGGCTGGTTCCTGATTGGTTGGATAAAGGATGTAGTTCATTGGAAGGTTCACTTACAGTTTGAGAGAGGTAAAGCCTCTCTGAGGCTCCTGTTGCTCTCTGTTGCCCACTTTTGAGAGGGAAAAGCAAAAAAGGGAAATACAGACTTTGCAGCTAATTTGCTGTTAGATTAGCTGGGTGCCCAGCTAATTTCAAATGCCACAGAATCCTGGTGAGTAAGGAACTGGCTGGGCTTGTTTGTATTGCCCAGAGAGAGCCAATCTGATGAGTTTTTAACAGATATCTATCTTAAAGAGAACTATTAGCTCATAAGATAGTATAACACTTCCTCACCACTGTTGTGAGTTTAAAAAAAAAAAAGCTTATCACTGCTTCATCAGTTTGAAAGTAATAGGGGAGAAAGGGAAGAGAATGAGCACTTACTAATGCACCTACTACGTACCATGAGGTGTATGGGGTGTTCAGGAAAGATTAGCACCTCTGCTGTTTGCTGAGCCCTTTTCAGAGCTACTCATTCACCTTTGGTGTTCATCTTTTACCCAACTCTTACCTGTGGTTCCAAGAAGCTGGAGCATATGTAGCACCACACCCTAGTAAAAGCATCTCTACCAGATGGGCTAAATCAGACTGAGGGCTAAACCTGTCAGTGAGTTAGCGAGATGCCTACCTAAAGCCTGTGAAGGCCTCCCCTGGCAGAATGGGTAGATGAGAACAATTTGTTCTCATGGAGGGCATTGTGGAACACTTAGAGCTTAGTCAGACATTGAAGATGCTAGGGTCATCAGGGTAGCTAGGTTGTGCAGCGGATAGAGAATCGGCCTTGGAGTCAGGAAGACCTGAGTTGAAATCCAGTCTCAGACCAGACACTTGACACTAGCTGTGTGACCTTGGGCAAGATACTTAACCCCAATTGCCTTGCAAAAGAAAGAAAAGAAAAAGATGCCTGGGCCATTTGCCAGTTGTCTTGACTTTTCTCTTGCCACTGGACTTTGATGACTACGGAAGAGAGAATGAGGTTGATGACTTTGTGCAACTATGCCTCACTTAAATCCAATTTATGCACAAGTCAAGATATTAATGAAGTATAAACAACAACAATTAATAGGTCTATACTCCCAAAGAGATTTTTTAAAAAGAAGTACCTATATATGCAAAAATATTTACAGGAGGGTTTTTTTTTAGTTTTGGTTTGCTTTGTTTTTTTGTTTTTTTGCAGTGGCAAAGAACTGGAAACTAAGAGAATACCCACCAATTGGATAGTGGCATACCACAGTATGTGAATGTTATAGAATATTATTGTGCTATAAGAAATAATGGTTTCAGAGAAACCCAGGAAAACTTAAATGATCTGATATGGAGTGAAGTGAGCATAACCAGGAGAATAATTTATAAAATGATAATATTGTGAAGACAAACAATTTTGGAAGACTTAAGAACCCTGATAAACACAATGACCAACAATGATTCCAGAGGATTTGTAATGAAATATGCTATGTCTCTTTTAACGGGGAGGCAAGAGAGTTAGGCTCAAAATTGAGACTTTTTTTTTTTGACGTGGTCAGGGTGGAACTTGCTTTGCTTGACTGTGCATATTTTTTAATAAGAATTTCATTTTTCTTTCTTTTTCAATGGGAGGGGAGAGAAGGTAAGACCCACTAATTCACTAATATAATTTGTACCCCTAAAGGGAGGAAGGATTTAACTAAAAAAAAATTAATTTAAAAAAATTTAAGGAGTTTTTAAAAAAAGCCTAAATTAACAACAAAATGTTGTTGGTAAAGCTTACTAGTCTAGAATATATTCACTACATACCATAAAAGTTTTTTTTCCCCTTTTGGTCGGCTAAATTGATGAACACACACTTTGTTTCCAGTTCTTTGCTACAAATGTGATACTGTCAAGATTTTTGTGCATAGGAATCCTTTTCCTCTTTGTTTGATCTTTATTGCTGGGCCAAAAGGCATGTACAGTTAATCATTTTGGGAGTATAGTTCCGAACAGCTTTCCAGAGTGATTGGGTTATTTCATATCAGGTAGGTGGCACAGTAGATAGAGAATTAGAATCAGGAAGATCTGAATTCAAACTCTGCATCAAATACTAGCTCTGTGACTCTGAGCAAATCTCTTAACTTTTCTTGGCTTTAATTTCTTCATCTATAAAATTGGGGTAATAATAGCATCTGTTTCACTGGGTTGTTGTGGAAATTAAATGAGATAACATGAAGTGTTTTGCAAACCTCCAGGCATTATATAAATGCTAGTTATCATTATTTTCTCCGCTGAAGCTTTTTAAACAGCAGATGAACATGACCAGACTCATCAAGAACATCATCAGTTTGGCTGCTACGTAGGAGATGTTTTTGAGAGAATACAGGGAAATCAACTAAGAGACTATTGCTATAATCTAGATAAAGGGGTCCAGAATTAAGTTAGTCTGTGTTAAAGAATGAAAAGGAGACAGATGCAGGAAATGTTGGGGAGTTATAATTGACAAGATTTGGTAATTGTTTATTAGGAGTGAGCAAGAGTTGAAGATGACTTCAAAGCTGGTGAATAGAAGAATGGTACCTTCCTAGGGGTAATAAAATTAGGAAGAAAGACAGGTTTGGGGGGAAAGATAATAAATTTAATTTTGGAATTATGACCACAGAGTCATAGCTTTAGAGATACAAGGGCACTTTGAGGTTATCAAGTACAACCTCCTCATTGAACAGATGAAGAAATCAAGGCACAGAGAGGTTAAGTGACTTACTTGGAGTCCCACAGATAGTGAAGCAAGATTAAAACCCAGATCTTTATAATTCCAGTTCCAGTGTCCTATTCATTATACCACATTGAATTTGAAATGCTTCTGAGACAATCAGGTAGAGAAAATAAAGTCTTGACAGTACAGCCCCTGCCTCTCTAACTTTGACTTGAATTCTCAGTACTGGTTCTGGTTTTGTCTCCTGGATATTTACCTGCCTGAGACTGTTGTGACTGCACTCCTTTATGAACCAGTATTCCCCCAGATAATGGTTAGCCACTTTCTCTACCTCTTGGTAGAGAACTCTCTACCTCCTAGGCTCTACAGCTCCACCTGCTGGCTTATTGATCCCATGAATCATCCCATTTCAGTCCAAGAAAAGGACCCTCTACAATTCTGAAAGTCAAAAGTTGGCCCTTACTAAAAGAGACCATAGATAAGTAGGTGCTTAGTAAATCCTAGTTGATTGATTTGTTTTAAAAGAACATTTAGTATAATTTAATTCTTTGCAAAAAGCACATTTATCAGAGGAAGGAGATAATAATAATTATTATTATTACTAATATTTACACAGAACTTTAAGGTTTGCAGGGGGTTTTACAAATGCTATCTTATTTTATCCTTCTAACAACCCTGGAAGGTAGGTGCAATTGTTATCCCTTTTTACAGATGAGGAAACTGAGGTAGACAAAGGTTAAGTGACTTGCCCAGGGTCACTAACTTAGCAAGTGTCAAAGAGCACTTTTCTTGGAATTAGAAAAGTTAAATTCAATTCCTGGTTTCAACAGTTATTGTGTGACCCTGGGCAAGTCACTCAACTATTCTAAGCTTTATTTTTCTCATCTGTGAAATGGGGATAATATTTGTATTTCCTACTTTGCAGGGTCATTGGAAAGAGCTTTGTAAGCTTTAATGCACAATATAAATGAAACATTATTATCATAGTATTATTATATATTTTATAATTAGTTCTTATTTGTAGTAAAGGGAAGAATTTTTAAAAAGTCACTGTGAAATGTGGAAAGATTTGAATAAATTGACGTTGAGGTAAACAAGCAGAACCAAGAGAATAATATAGATAGTAACTACAATTGTGTAAAAGAAAATATCACTAAAAGTTTCATGAATTTTGAATAATGGAAACATCAATGAAGGTCCCAGAGAAGAGAGAATGACATAGACTTCCTCCCTCAGGGCAAAGGAGTGGAGAGCTATTAGAAAAAAAAAAAAAGAATATTGTAAAAATGGTTAGACGTGGCGTCTGCTTTAGACTTTTTGCTTAATTGTTTTTCTTTATCACAAGGGAGAATATGGTCTAGCAAATACAGATGGGAAAAATTATTTTATTGCTGCCTTTTTCTTAAAATAAGTCATTTCCCTGCTACCTTCTCAACACTGAATCCTACCTTGTGACAAAGGAAATATGTGTGTATATACATACACATATACTGTACCATGCTGCCTCATATACATGTTTATATACATGCATGCATACATATAAGCTGAATACTGAATACTGGATTTGGAATCAGAGGCCATGAATTCAAATTCCAACTCTGCTTCTCATTATCTGTGTGAACTTGGCCAAGGTGCTTATCTTATCCAGTTCTTCATCTGGAAAATGAAAGGGAGAATTGAATGAGAAGGCTTCAAAAGTCCCTTACAACTTTAAATCTATGATTTTATATATATATATGTATACACACACATGCATACATACATATATACACATGTTCTATATTTCCCTTTGTCATAAGGAAGGGTTATGTAGATATACCTACATGTATGTATGTTTATGTATATCACATGCATATATATATTTTTATATTCACACATGCATGCATATACACACGCATACAAAAGGTAGGGAACTGCTGGCCAATGAGGGTACTTTCCTGGGAGCATGCGCATCTGTTGAGTTTGCTTCTGGATGTATCTGATGATGCTGAATGGAGCTTACCACTTCAGAACATGTGCATGCCTTCTATGGCTAGTTTCTGCTCTCTTACACACACACACACACACACACACACCCCTAGACATACATATATATATGTGTGTATATATGTATAAATAATGAAAAGAAAAAGCCTTTTGGTTGGCAGCTGAACCAGAACTGAGTGAACACGCTAGGCAAGTCAATCTCTCTCTTTGCTGGTGGTAATAGAAGAAAGACATGGTGTAAATCTCTGAGTAGGGAGAGAGGCCTATCATTCTTCTCACATGGGTCAACACATGGTCTGTGAACACAGGGTTCTGCTGTTGCTTCTGTCTCTGCTGTGTTATTCTTTCCTGTTTTTAAATTTAGAAAGACTGGACACAGAATGGCCTTGTAAGACCTTCAATGTTTGGAGGAACAGAGATCCTTTGATGAGTTCAGACCAACATTTTCTGGCAGGTGAGTCTTATGTACCAGCACAACCCTGGGAAACAACTTTGTTGACCCCACCCAGAAAGTGGATCAGCCTAATAGCTGAGGTTTCTTCTGTAGCAAGAGCATCATTCATCCAACAGTTGTGCCATATTTGAAAGTGGAATGGTGGAACAGTGGAATGAATGTTTTATAGTTAACAGCTTTAGGTTTCAGCCCATTCTCCCCAGGGACTGAAGTGGTCAAGGGGAAAGTATGTCCTTTTTTTGGAAGAGGATATTTTTGTGCTTTGGTTCTTTTGTTAACCATAATTGATGTTAATTAGTTAAGTGATATCTGTGTGCTAATCACTGAGTGAATTAATAATAAAGGATCAATACTATATGAAACTCCCATACATATTGGGGAGAATGCACCAGAATGCAGGCTCAAGCTGAAAAGCCCCCAACCTCTCAGGGGTACCTCTATAACCCTAAGAGAAGAGTAGCCACCCTCTATTAGCCCATCTTGGCATTTGATTGGGAATTGGGATAAGGACCCTCAGAGTTTGTATGGAATATGTAATAATATATCATATATTTAATATGTACATTATATAATGTATTGCATATATGTAAAATATATGTAATACCATATATAATATATGTAAAATATATAATAAATAATATTACATACACACATATAGTAAAGAGTGGGAGAAAAAACTACTGGGACTGGTAATACTATCCAACCATTAAAGGATTCTTGGTAATTATCACTTATTTAAATTATATCTGATACTTTAGGTAAGGAAGTAGAGTACTATCATCAAACCTTTATGAAGGGTCTACTATGTGCAAGGCAGTAAGTGCTATGGATACAAAGTAGTTGGTGTTTTGTTTTGTTTTGTTGTTAATCTAGTCCCTGCCCTCAAGGGACTTAAAATCTAACTGAAGAAACAAGTTATATACATAAAATGATAATAATCATTGGTAGCATATACAACCCAAGTAAGTCTTGGATACACTAATGCCATAGAAATCCAGAGGACAGAGAATATGAGTCCCATAGGGATAGGTATTATAAAAATGCACATATACATAGGAATTGTCAATCAGGAACCACTTACAAACTCTTCTTTTGCTGCTTCATTGAGGTATGGAGTTGACTCTGGTTCTTAAAGTCTACGCCAAAGGATTATGAAGTCCAGAAAATTCTACCTACCTGAAAGCGGTCAAGTACAGGTCACATAATAGATCAGCTGTCTGCCATCAGAGCACCAATCCAGGAAAGTTAAGAGATGCTCATCACCAAATTGTCCATGGGGCAATTAAGTTTGTGACTCTGTAATACCGTCTGTTATAATCATAGTTGACAACTTACATAGAACTTTAAAGCCTGCAAAGTTTCTTCTATACATTGTTTCCTTTGATCCTCAAAACAATCCTGTAAAGTATATACTAAAAGATTTTATCAGCCGCATTTTAGAGATGAAAAAACTGAGACTTGGATTGGATGAGTGATTTATGTATGGTCAAATGGCCCATAACTTTTGGAGGCAGGATCCAAACCCAACAATACGAATCAGAAAGACCTGAGTTTGAATTCTGTCTCAGACATTTACTAGTTATATGGTGCTGGGCAAGTCACTTAATCTTTCTCAATCTCAGTTTCCACATTTGTAAAGTTAGGATAATAACAACAGCTACCTCACAGAGCAATTGAGAGGAATGAATAAAATATCTACGTAAAGTGCTTTGTAAACCTTAAAGCACTATACAACTGTTAGGGATGATTACTATTTTGCTGCAAAGAGGTATCCCCACCCCACCTTCGTTACTTTTGTGGAATGTCAGTGCATCACAGACTCACATCTTAATTTCCAATATTTTGCTATTGGGAGTAGTACCCCCAAGTTGTTGGGATGGGGTAGGGGAAGGGAATGGGAATCAGAAGGACAAAAATGTAATTTGTATAAAGGTTTCCACAGCAGTATTATTGGTGACAATGAAAATCTGGTTGATAACCAAGAATAAGAGAATTGCTTAGCAAACTATAGCATATTAAACTATAGAATAGTTTATGGAATAATTCTGTCCATCCATGGAAATATCTATATGAAATAAAGTTAGAAAATAAAAATAGAACACAAGTTGAATGTTAGACTCAACAACTGTGAAAGAGAATTTGACATATTTGTGAATAGTTTTACAGGGCAATGGTTTTTTTGGCTTTGTTTTCCACAAAAGTTGCTTGCGTTCCTGATTTTCCAAAAGGAAGAAAGGGACCGAGCATGAAGCATGGCTAGAATTCTGTTTAGCGTCACTCAGCTCCTCGTTGAGCACTCCTGGGGAAATAACCCAAGCTTGCTGAGCTCCAGTGTTCTCATTTGTATAATAACAGCATCTGCCAAATAGAATTGTGTTTAGAATCAAATGAGATGATATATGCAAAACACCTTCTTAATCTAAAAGAGCTATATAAATGTCAGCCTCTAAGAAAAGGAATATAAATTTTTCACCCACAAAAGTAGATTTTCATCTGTAACTTTGCTGACATCCACAAGCTGAATTAAATGTATTGGCCTTTCTGCATGAAAACAAAATATCAAATGCTCAACAATGAGGTATTTGCTTCATATTATTTTTCCTGTAGTGATGATGGATTTGTCCAATCCATCTGCACTCTTCCAGCTGCCCCATTCCCCCTCCCAAAAGCATGCCATTAAGAGTTGGTTGAGGGGCAGCTAGGTGGTGCAGTGGATAGAGCTCTGGCCTTGGAGTCAGGAGGACCTGAGTTCAAATCTGACCTCAGACACTTGACACTAGCTGTGTGACTCTGGAAAAGTCACTTAACCCCGATTGCCTCACCAAAAAAAAAAAAGAAAGAAAGAAAAAGAGTTGGTTGGTCTAAATTAATTAAAGGATGGGGCAGCTAGGTGGCGCAATGGATAGAGCACTGGCCCTGGATTCAGGAGGACCTGAGTTCAAATCCAGCCTCAGACACATAACAATAGCTGTGTGACCCTGGGCAAGTCACTTAACCCCATTGCCTAGCCCAAAAAAACAAAAAAACAAAACAACAACAAAAAAAACCCAACTAAATTAATTAAAGGCATAGTCCGGGGCCATGAAACAGAGTATAATCATTAGGACTCTGACTAATCTTGTCCACATTAGGTTTTAAATATAGAAACTTAAACTCTTTAACACCATAGCTCTAACTTAATGAGTTCCAGAAAGATAATCAATATTCTGAAACATGGAACTTGGAAAAAATTCAGGACTAAGAAAATGTACTTTGAATTTGCCAACCTTGCTTACTAACACCAGCACAATACTGCTGCCAATTTTTTCCTACTTATTTGGTAACGAGAAATGATGGTAGCCATCTTACACTCAGCAAAGAACCTCCCTTTGTTAGTCATATGGTTGATCAACCAAATATCATTGCATACCCAAATCTTTTGCCAAGAACTCTGTATCCATATTCACTTCATCCCAACTGGGATGGAGTGAATATAGATATAGAGTGATATACAGAGTGATACTTAAGAGTATCACTTTTATTTTGAAGAGTTTCCTTGTCTTTATCCTTCCTGATTTCTGTTAAAGAGAGACAGCACTGGCATGCAGAGACACAGGCATAGATTTTAAAGATGATACTGGTACTATGCCAGAATAGCTGCATGTAGCTATGCTTACACATTCATAAAATGTGCACATGAACATACAAATGGCACAATGATTTGTACAGAGAAATTAGGAAGTGTCAAGGCATGTGGAATCTATATAAAGAAGTACTTCCCTTTTAGAATATAATTGCATCAGTCAGTCCTACACCCAAGAGTTCAGACTGAATTTAGGTCAGGGTTATAAGTAATCTGTTGCATATTTGCCTTAAGAAGGCAAGCAAAGCAATAAGGGCCTTTTTTTTTAAGAGGCTAAGAAAAAAGGACATAAAATAACAAAGGCCAGGAGTAAAGTTGTCTTTGAGTTGTCTGTCAGAGAAGCTTACACAATATTCAGGAACTAGGAACTCCTGTTTTTCAATTTGATCTGGCAAGAGTGTTTTCTTTTTCACTGGCTAATATGGATGCAGATTGAGTCAGGTATATTGGTTATAAGACATATCTAGAAATCTTAGACAAATAGTTTTTAAAACCGGGAACTTTCTTCTTGTATAAAACCATCTTTTTTTTTTTTTTATGTGAAATTCCAATTTAGTCATACTACTTATTCAAGATAAATCACCATACAGTTAAAATTAATTTGTAACATCTCGTTAGATTTGATGTTTAGATACCTCTTCAACCTTGGGGTCTTCAAGTTTGAAGGTTGGAAATGTGTTTATATCCACCTTACCCACACATTAGCTTCAGTTTGAAAAGTTCCTGTCAGTGGGCTTGGTGGTATATGTCTATAATCCCAGGTACCAGGAAAGCTTGGGCTAGAAGATCTCTTGAGCTTGGAGGTTCTGAGCTGTAGTAGACTATGTCAATTGGGTGTCTACACTAAGTTCAGTATCAATATAGTGAGACCCTAGGAGCCAGGGGCCACCAAGTTGCCTAAGGAGATGCAAACTAGTCCAGGTTAGAAAATGGTCCAGGTCAAAGTTCTCATGCTAATCAGCAGCGGGATCAGACCATCAAGTAGCTCCTGCATTTCCAGCCTAGGCAAGATGAGGAGAAAGAGAAGAAGGAAGGAAAAGGGAGGAAGGGAGGGAGGAAGGAAGGAAATATGAGAGGAAGGAAAGAAAGGAAGGAAAAGAGAGAGGAGAAAGAGACAGAGAAAAAGGAAAGAAGGAAGAGGAAAAGAGAGAAGGAAAGAAAGGAAAAGAAGTTATTTGTTCACATTTTGCTGGTATTCTGAAAGAATAGTAGTAGGTCCTCCAGCTGCCTGTCTTGTAGAATTATGTTCTTTGATCTTGTCTATAAAGAGTTCCTGAACAGGACTGAATTCCTTGTTAAATGCAACAGCTGTTATACCAATGTTCATTTGTAATTGGAATGAAATAGAGACTGAATCACAGAAGAAAACCTGAAAAGCCTTTGAAGAATCATAGTGATTCTGCCATGGGGTACTTGGTGAATCAGTCTTCTGACTAATAGAAGGAGCATAGAAAGGAGCATATGTTCTTTTCTGAGTTTAGGATGACTGCTGTAATATCTGCTTGCCAAAAAGCAGAAAATAATTATTGATCTCATTTCGTTTTCTTTAAAATTACTGTTGTTCATTCTTGTCCAATTCGTTGTGACCTGGTGAACTATACTTCCATGGAGTTTTCTTGGCAAAGATATTGGAGTGGTTTGCTATGTCTTTCTCCAGCTCAATTTACAGATGAGGAAACTGAGATAAACAAGACTAAATGACTTGCTCGTTAGTCTTGCTAGACAGCTAGTGTCTGATGTCAAATTTGAACTCAGGTCTTCCTGACTCCAGGCTCAACCCTCTATCTGCTGCATCACCTAGCTGCCTCCTGTTTCTTTAAAATACATTTTATCTAACCTTTTGCTGTTACAACATGGTCATTTTCCACTCTTCTTTGACTCATAGGAGACTTTCACTCTTCCTTGTGACCAAGAAAAACAACTAAGTACAAACATCAGATACAGAAATCCTGTCTGACATTATATACAACATCGTCTTAGTAGCATCCCTACTGCTGCCATCAGGGACAACACAGGTTTTGTTATTTCTTCCCCAGGACTGGTTTTTTCATTCCTCAGGATTCAATGAGCTTTTAAAGATCTTTTCGTTTACATTGTTGTGGTCTATATGTACACATACACACACACACTATATATATATATATACACACACACACACACACACACACACACATATATATGTATATATATGAAATATAAAATCTATGTAAATAGAAAATATACATTATACATATAATTCTTTTAGTTCTGTAACATGGTAGAGGAGAAAAAGCGGTGGCTTTGGATTAAAAACCTCCCTGTGATGTTTCATACCTGTGTTATCTTGTGATACTGACTTCAGTCCCACTGTGGAGTATTGTTGGTGTGTTTGACACCTCTGCATCGACTGTAAACTCCCGGAGGGCAAGGCCTGCGTTTGTCTTTATATCCCCAGTGCTTAGCATAGTGTCTGGATATATAGAAAGCATTTAATAAATACTGGTTGATTGATGGTGCTGCATCAGTTTATACAAATCTTCCCAGATGTCTTTGAATTCCCTCAGTTTGTTATTTCTTATACTATAATGACATTCCATTACATTCACATACCATAATTTTGTCAGTCATTCTTCTTGCTAATTTAAGTTTGAATCAGAAATTAACAGAATCATAGGAATGGAAGGGGACTTTGAAAAATCATTTAATCCCTCTGCAGACAGTCAAACTAGGCCATACTTAATTTTTCCAGACAGATCAGAATCTGCCTAATTTAATGAATAAATGCTTCATTTGAGTTTCAAAAGTACCAATCTTTATTTGGCTTGATCCCTTGATTGGAGAGCCAATAGAAAATTTAATAAAAGCTCAGGGGATGGTAGAAAAGGAAGGGGACTTTGGAGAAAGAAGTGGCTGAATTCCAAGCCTTCCCTCAAACTAACCCTATTTATGACAATGAAATTTCAGTGAAAGAAAAGAATTTATTACTCCTGTAAGCTTACTACAAGATACAACCTCTATCTATGCTGTTTATACTGTATATATGGATACTTACTATACAAGGCCCTAGGAAAAAACGTTATTAATAACAGCTGGTATTGACAGATTACTTCTTGGTTTACATAGTAGCTTCTCCTTTGATCCTCACAGCTCTCTGATGTAGGTGGTTTAGGTATTATCATTCCCATTTCAGAAATGAGAGGTCTTGCCAATTGTCTGCATCTAGTAAGCATATTTGGAGGAAGTTTCTAACCTATTCTCACCTGAAACCAGGTCTAGGGGTTTTCCCACTATACCACATATTCTTCTTCTAAGTAAGCAAAATTAGCAAAGTTTAAAATAAACAAAGTTTGTGAGGGTTGGGTAAGAGGGAGGGTCTCTTCCAACCTTCTGAAGGGCCCCAATGCTCTCTTTCTGTCCCCTTAATAACTAGAGTCCCTAGAACCCTAAATGGACCTGACTGCTTATGTGACTTCAGGCAACTTACCAAACCTCATGAGCCTTCAGTTTCATTATCTGTAAAATGATAGAGCTGGACTAGATGGCTTTTGATATCCCTTCTAGCTTTAAATATATACCCATGAAAGTGACCCAATGTTCTGAATTTTTGCTGACAACCTCTTTCCCATTAAAATGTACCTTTTTTGCTATTTGCAAACCAATTTAACAAACTAATTCACAATAAGGTGTTAATGTCAGATAACAGTGTGGTACGTTCCCTCTCTCAGGGCATACACACTTTCCCTTCTGGCCTCAGCTTCTAATTTTTTAGATCTTGCCACCGTATCCCACCAGTAGTCTCATACTGGAACATCCCTCCTCCATGCCTTTCTCTCATTGGTGGATTTCTTCCAAGGTCTCTATTTTTGGGAGGGACCCAGCTACCCAACCCCTTGTGCTTCCATTCTTGACCTTTCTGGTTTCCTTTTCAATTCCCTTTTGTGTTCTATCTTTCTCCCATTAGAACATAAGTTCCTCAAAATAGGTACCTCAAAATCTGCCTTGGTTGGGACCTAAACTCTTATGCTGGTTCCAATAGATCCAGCATGTACACTGTAGAATTGGAGGATGGAGGTATCTAAAAGGTCACTGTTTGATTTACTGGCTTAATTATGATATAATGACATTGCCACTTGTTATTTTTGTCCATGGGGCATCAAGATGTCTAGTTTAGAGTGATTATGCTGTCCAGTTTTTATATGATATAAATGGAATTGATCACCAAAGGAAAAAAAAAAAAGAATGTAATTCCTTGAGGGCAGAAACGGTCTTTTTTCTTGTATTTGTGCTTAGCACAGTTTCTGGCTCATAGCAAGTGCTTAATACATGCTTGCCTTGCCTTAATGTATCAGCCCTCTTAGCTCACACGCACTTGTATTTTAATAGAATTTTCCTGGTCTTAACCCAAAGGGAGAACTAATGCTGGATGTATGAAACATCAAAAGACCAATTAGAGAAATATACTTGGGTTGACAGGTCTTTTGAAGCTTGTGAAGCACGGTTGTGCTTGTAAATGTTTAATTACTAGCTCTCCAGGGGAGGAAATGCATACATGACACACTTTTAAGTTTAATCTGCCTTCTTAACATTTTCTTCATCACTTTTTAAAGTCTACACAATCAACTAAGCAATAAATCAAGCCCTGATTTGGTTTGCCTTTCTGAGATGCAAATGGTCATGATGAAAATTTAACATGGCTCCCTTGAGCCTTTACTGATAGCTCCAGCAAGCCACTGTCTTGAAGTTACAATAGTAGTCTACCTCATCTATGACTTAAATGAAAGACAGTGAGTACTTTAAACTGTTGCCTCACAACCTGACATCCTCATCTATCTCCTTTCCCTGTTAAGGGCCTAAATTGGTGAGGTAATACAAAATTGTCTAAGCATACTCTTGGACAGAATGCTCTGGCATGTGTGTGGTACTTAAAAGGTATATAAAGTGCTTTACAAATATTATCTCATTTGATCCTTGCAACAACCCTGGGAGATAGGGACTGTTGTTACCACCAAGTTACAGAAGAGGAAACTGAGAGGAGTTAAGTGACTTGCCCAGGATCACACAGGTAGTAAATGTATGAGGCAAGATTCAAAAACTCAGATCTTCCTTACTCCAAGTCCAGTATTCTATCTACTTAACCATTTATTGACTGTGGGCAAAGAAGTTTTTTTTTTTCCTGGGGCGCTAAAAAGTTATCCAGCCCATCTATGATATAGCTTACATTGCAATGGTGATGGGGTCTGCGATACAGTATAGTTAAGCAGTATAATTAACCCTAAGGAGTGTTAAACACTATAATCTATTAAATTTATCATCTAAATGCTACAAACCCTTAGATCTTGGCATGGGAAGGAAAACCTCTTTTTATTTGTTTTAAATGTTTAATTTGTTTTTGTAAACTGTTACACAGGCTTTTGCTAGTCATGGTATACTTATTGGAAATTCAATTGGGAGGAAATGCATTTGAAGGGAGAGCATCCCTAAAGAAGGGAGGTGTTTTGCCAGAGCACCATATCTGGCTGTGAGGTCAGAGCTAAAAAAAATAGATCAAATTATATATCCTTTGATACAACTTCCTTGAGCATAAAAGGAGAATTTATACCAGGATAACCTATGCAATGAGATAGTGGGGAACAAATTGGAGAAGCTGGACAATCCCACTCACCACACCACAACATCTTTGCTAAAATGTGGAGAATGGAAAAAGGGAAAGGCTAAAAAAAACCATTAGGAAAAAAAAAAACATTAGGAGTCTATGGCTAAAGTCTAGGAAAGAGGTAATGAGTGCCTGAGCTGTCATGTTAGTCGTGAAAATGCTATTCTAAAGGTAGAGTTGCTAGGCCTTGGAAAGTATCCAGAACGGAAACACTGTATGTAGTTTCTTAGAGTCAAGAATAAGATGGTGCAGTAAATAGAGCACTGGGCCTAGAGCAAGGAAGACCTGAGTTCAAATCCAACCTCAAACACTAGCTATATGACCCTGGGCAAGTCACTTAATCCTGTTTGCCTCAGTTTCCTCATCTGTGAAATGAGTTGGAGAAGGAAAAGGCAAACCACTGCAGTATCTTTGCCAAGAAATCCCGAAATAGGGTTATAAAGAGTCAAACATGACTAACATGCCTTAACAACAACAACAACAACAAAAGTCAAGAATCATAGTTCAATAAACAATAGAATTGACTGTCAATGTATCATCTCATTTGTTCCTCACAATATTCCTATCAGGGAGGTAATATAGGAATTGTTATCCCTGTTTTTGAATGAGGAAAATTCCCTATACCATGAAATTATAGGTCTAGACAAAAAAAAAAAAAAGAAAGAAAAAAGCCTTAAAGCCCGGTACAAATGTGAGTTATTATGATTTGGCAAGGATTATGTAGCACAGAGCATGCCAGACTGAGAGATTGGTGATGCCATTAACAGAAATATGGAAATCAGCAAGAGTAACAGATTTTGGAAGAGAGTTTGTTATTTTAACCTGGAATATTTCAATTTTGTGATGCCCACAAGATGTCTGGGCAGAAATATCCAGTAGGCAGTTTAAAATTTAGGTCTGGAATTTGGCTGGAAGGTCACGGGTAGAAAGAGCAATCCGCGTAGAAGCAGGTGCAGTGGTGGATCAGATTAGCAGTGGAGAAGGTAGGGAAAGAAAAGAACAGTGAGCAAAGCTTTGGCAAACACCTACATTTAATTTGTGCAAAATGTATCTAGGTAGGTAAACTGGGGTTGTATCTAGTAGGGAAGAATCTCTGGAGTTTCACTGGTGAGGAGATGAATTTTTCTTTCTGTTTCCATCTTAAGGATTCTTTTTGTAGATGAAATGCAAGATTTATTGTTGTTGTTGTTCTTGGGGGTGAGGGGGTTCGTTGGAAAGGTATGTGTGCAGGCTTGCTTCTGGTACGAACCTGGCCTTATAGCCAGGGAAATAAGACTATTAATAGAATATACTGAAATGAAAAAAATCCAATCTTGTCGTATTAATTTTGTTGCATCATTGTCTTTCCATCTTCTTTACACGTTGAGTCCCTTGCTACTTTGGTTATCAACTAGCTGCCTGCGTAATTTATCCCTCTGAGTCCTTCACAAGGACATAACAGTGCTTCTGAAAACAGTCAACAAAAGGAGTCAGGAAGGAGGGAGGGAGGGGGGGAGGGAGGGAGAAGACCATGAATATTTTAGTTCAGTAGAGCCTGCTTATGAAGTTCAAACAAGTGTTGGTTGGTGTCAGTGTCAATCTCACCCCAATTTGCACTCTAATATGCAAGCTGAAAACAAAAAGACTGACTCTGGGATAGGGATCATGGACGTGTAGTTTTCTTTTCAAGTTGGAGAGTGTCCCTCGATGGCAGAATGGAAAGAACCTTCTTTGGTTCCTGCTCACAGGGTGTGTGTTAGAGCTTAAGACTGCCTTTGTTGTTCACTGGAGCAGAATTGCTCTCCCTAGAATTGGTGGCCTGTGTTTTGCTGATGGCTTCCTCTGCATGGGATTTAGTGCTGGATCCTTAGAGATCATCTAGTCCAGGGATTCTTAATCTCTTTCATATCATGGATCACTTGGTACCCACCTTTTCTCAGAATTGTTTTTCAGAAGGATAAAATAAAAAATAGGATTACAACGGAAACCAATTATATAGTGTCTAATAAAAGTTTTAGTGCAGGTTTAAGTTTTAAGTTTTAATAACCTAAACCTGCACTAAGACTTTTGGAATAACCCTCACATTAAAATATTTTATCTATCCATCCATCCATCCATCCATCTATCCATCTATTCATCTATCCATCCATCCATCCATCTATCTATCTATCTATCTATCTATCTATCTATCTATCTATCTATCTATCTATCTATCTATCTATCTATCCAAGTTCCCAGGTAAAGAACCCTTGATTTCATCCAACTCTTTCATTTTACAAATGGGAAAAAAGAAGCTCAGGTAATTGAAATTACCTTCTTAAGGGTCACATGTGGAGTTAGTAGCAAAGGCAAGAATCAAACCTCAAGACTCTACTTCCAATGGTGCTTCTCCTGGACCACTGATGCTTGTGTCGCAAGAGGTATAGTCAGACCAGTCTTAGGAGATGCTCCTGATAAATCAACTACTGCATGGATGAGTGATTGAAACATGCAGACTGTGTACCCAAAGTGAATTTAGGTAGCCTGTGAAATAGCTAGTATTTACATTTTGCTTTAAGGTTTACAAAACACTGCGCACTTTGTATCTTGTTTGACCCTCATGACGATTCTTTGAAGTAGATGCTATTGTTATTCTCCATTTTATAGATGTAGAAACTGAGTCTCAGAGAAGTTAAATGACTTGCCCTGCTGATAGGTGTCTCTGGGAGGCTTCAAACTCAGGTCTTTCTGGTCCCAAGTGTAGCATTAAAACTACTATTATGCCAGAACGTTTTCTCTTAGAATAGAAATCAGGGACTTTGGAGGCTTTCAAGACCCCCTTCTTTGTTTACATTTGTATTCATCCTCTTAGAGAACAGGGACCTTTGTTTTTTTGTTTTTTCAGTCTTATATACTCAGCACCTAAAAGAGTTGATAGAGGGCTAACTTTGTAGTTAGGAAACCCTGGATTCAAGTCCTGTCCCTGATACATGTTGACTGAGTGACCATAGGCAAGTGGCTTAACTTCTCAGTGGCCTCTTAACCTGCCAACCCTCTAAAACTAGAAATTGTTAAAGGGTTACTTATCTTCCTTGTCAGAGGGAGTTTCTGTAGTGGGAGTTTCTTGGCTAATGAAATCACTGGCCCCCTTAAAAGAGAATACCCACAGTGCCATTAAGTTCACATTGAGGAATATTACCGTGCTGTAAGCAATGATGAATGTGATGAATATGGAGAAGCATGGGAAGATATACATGAACTGATACAGAGTGAAGTAATCAGAGTTGAGAGCAATACGCACAACTGCTACAATGTAAATGGAAAGACCAACCACAAAAAAAAGTAAATGTTGCAAAATTATAAAGAATAAGCATGTCTTCACTTACTAGCTATGTGACTCTGGGCAAGTCACTTAACCCTGATCGCCTCACATTAAAAAAAAAAAAAAAAAGAATAAGCATGTCTTGAAAGAAGAGATATGAGAGGGGCAGCTAGGTGGTGCAGTGGATAAAGCACCGGCCCTGGATTCAGGAGGACCTGAGTTTAAATCTGGCCTCAGACACATAACACTTACTAGCTGTGTGACCCTGGGCAAGTCACTTAACCCCATTGCCTCAAAAAATAAATTAAAAAAATAAAAAACATGATTCCAGAGTATGATATAAACTGATTGCTGACAAGAAGTGTAATATGTCCCATTAACTAAATGTAAACAGTAAGAAAACCTGAAAAATGTATTAAAACTCATATTGCTTAGCAAAGTAATTTTCTTAACATTAATGTGATTTCATGATAAATAAAAATCTTAAGTAATAAGTGTAATTAATTGATATTAGTTGAAATTTCACATTTTAAATATGGTTTATCTATAAAATAGTTTAATCATAAATTATACCTTTACTTAGAAAGTGAGCTGCTAAAAACCCGTCTGCGGCTCAAAGAAGTTTAGCCTATTTTAATTTTGGCCCCTACCTACTGTCAAGTTGTGTGGGTCTGCTCTAAGTTCTCTTCCTGCTTTGATCCTACAAACACTCCATAGAAACACAGTTGGGGGAATGAGGTGGTAAGTGAGCCACCTGTCTTCTGGATTTTACAAAATAGATTTTCCTGACAGTCCAACAGAGTTGTCTGACCGCCATTACAAATTTAGTCTCAATTTCACAGTGGACAATTAAAGGCACTTTTATGTGCAGAAAATTCATTCCCAAAAAAGCTGACTCAGCGGGCAGTTATGCTGCAAACTTTGGCCCTGCTCCCTCGGGTTCTCTATCTTTCTGCCCTGTCCATGGCTTCTGAAGGAGCTTGTGTGGCCTGGTAATTAATCAAGTCCTGTGGCTGCTCAGATACAACCCTCAGAGATCAGGGAAATGTGTTTTCTTCCCCTATGTTAACTGTATAAAGCTCCCCTCTGGTCTTGTGGCTGTCTACTCTCCACCTATAGTCCCAGAATAAGATAAAGTGCTATCTTTTAGTGAAATTCAAAATAAATCTCTTTTAAAACTGAACATATTAATGTCATTTTCAGATCTGTACTAGAAAAGAATATGGTGTTTTACATCTTCTGCAGAGTGCTGTGATGGCAATAAAACGATGACATCTTAATCTATGATTCCATAAAACAAGTTTTAGAATTGGTTCCAATTATTAACCAGTCCAAGACTTTCTAACCTGGGTCACTTTGGTGGGTTTTTTCTTGTTACTAATGCTAATATGGTAATCACTTAAATGTTTTTATTCATTTGTTCATTCATACTACAGAAATGTTTAGAATTCATACTGTATTACAGTAAATGAGCTACTTAATCCCTTCTTATCTTGGGCAACTATTCAGGTTCAATATTGAAGCTTCATTCTACTTTGCAAAAGGACAAGGTTGTAAATTATGTCATGATAAACATATCTGTTAGGGCAGCTAGGTGGCACAGTAGATAGAGCACAGGCCTTGAAGTCAGGAGGAACTGAGTTCAAATTCGGCCTGAGATCAAACACTTGACACTTACTAGCTGTGTGACCCTGGGCAAGTCACTTAACCCCAATTGCCTTAACAAAAACAAAAACAAAAAACCCAAAAACATAACGGAACATATCTGTCTTTAAGTTACAGATGATAATACTGTCAAGATATTAGGAAAGACCCTGTTTTCCAAAGCTAAGGCCCAGCTAGCAAGATGTGCCCTGAGCTTAGCATAACAGCCATCCTTTGCACTCACCTTCTACAGCTGATGGTCCCTAAACTTGAGCAAGCACCAACAGGCCCAGACATGAAGCCCTACTATAAATGGACTTTTTGTTGCTAGACAGCCTTGCCTCACTGTTGCCGTTGTGCCTCTCCACATATGGAAATGGTCAAATATTACAAATCACAACTTGATTTATTGTTTTGTTGATCATCTTAGACTTTAAGTGATAGAGAAAATGTTAATAATACATATTAAACTTAAAAATTGCTACACTACATTGTTTGATTCTTTGTCTAGCCACAAGTATATAAGTCAAGGTTCAGCCACACTAAAGTGGGTTACCCCACTAGGGGTGGGGCCCCTGCACATATGTCTAATCTGCCTCCTTGCTTGTAAGCCATTTCCCTCACTTTGAAATTAAACTTCTGTTTGATCCTGACTTTCTCGTCCCTGACCTCTTCTGTTCAGATACAGCCATCCACAGGACAGTTCAGTCCAATGGACAACACTCATCATCTGTTGCCTATAGGTCTATGATAAGAGTTAAGAAACATAGAATCTAGTCATGGTGACTCCATCTGTGACTCATTTGGGTGAGTCTTTTAATCACTCTATTATGCCTCAGTTTATCCTTTTGTAGAATAAGGATCTAATGATGTCTGGTAAACAGAGAGAAGAACAAATAGTCTTTGTACACAATAGTACTTTATAATAATAAAGAACAAGGCTATTGTTTGTGACTTTTTCTGTGGTTGGAATAACAGGCTCCTTTTTTAATCCATCAGACAATTAGAGACTCTTTTTAGTCCATTCATGGGAACCATTTCCAGTGAAATCACTGAGAGGGGTGACAGGCAAAAGAGGTCACAGGTAGGGCTTAACTTGTTACAGTCAGAAGAAGTTGTTGTTGAGTTGTTTTCAGTCACATCTGACTCTTTGTGACTCCCTTTGGAGTTTTCCTGGCAAAGACATTAAAGTGATTTGTCATTTCCTTCTCCAGTTCATTTTACAGATGAGAACACCGAGACAAATAGGGTTATGCAACTTGCCCAGGGTCACACAGTAAGTATCTGAGGCCGGATTTGATCTCATGAAGATGAGTCTTCTGACTCTAGGCCCAGTGCCACTACTGCACCACCTAGCTACCCCTATCAATAGAATTAGACTCTGGCAAATTTAGAGGCCTTGGAATTACTCCAAGACTTGAAGGTTATGTTCTTAAAACAAGGTTTGTTCATTTCCTACCACCAATGAAATGAAGTAGCATTTCATAATATGTATAGTTTTGTTTAATCTATTTTATTCAGGCATAATGCTGAGAAACTACAAAGTGTTGTTAAAAAAAGTTTCTAATCATTTGGAAAATTCAATTTGATTCAACAATTTACCTGACATTGCTTAAGCACCTACTATGTGCAAAGCACTATTCTAGGTACTGAGAATGCAAAGATTAAGAAAAAAAAAAGTATTGCCTGCTCTTTGGAACTTACATTCTACTGAGGAAAAATTGTATATATATACATATATATAATACATATATCTATAACGTATGTATATACACACACATACATACACATATAATACTTATATCTATAATGTATGTATGTGTATATACATGTATATACACACATGTATACATATGTGTATATATGTATATATAGAGAGAGAGAAACAGAGAGAGACAGAGACAGAGAAGGACCATGCTGGAGCCAGCTCTAATCTGCTCCTGAGCACCAATTGTTAAATTTTCAGGGTGAGTCTTTTCTCCTTGGAAGTGTAGGTAAATACATACATACATACACACTTACATACATACACATACATATATATTATAATACATATACATATGGAAATGGTCAAGTACTATAAATCATGACTTTTTATTGTTTTGTTGATCATCCTAGACTTTAAATGATAGAGAAAATGTTAATAATGCAAATTAAACTTAAAAGTGTATTGTATGTGGTTTTTTCCCCCCCCTGGAAAACCAGTTATTAAACTGTAGCATAACTGCCCGCTGAGTCAGCTTTTTTGGGAATGAATTTTCTGCACATAAAAGTGCCTTTAATTGTCCACTGTGAAATTGAGACTAAATTTGTAATGGCGGTCAGACAACTCTGTTGGACTGTCAGGAAAATCTATTTTGTAAAATCCAGAAGACAGGTGGCTCACTTACCACCTCATTCCCCCAACTGTGTTTCTATGGAGTGTTTGTAGGATCAAACAGCACAATCTAATCCAGGGAGAATTTACTAACAACTGGAAGGACCAGGAAAGGCCTTATTTATGTAGGAGATGCACATGTGTGGACTTTGAAGGAAGCTAGGGATTTTATGATGCAGAAGTGAAGAGGAGGAGCTTTCCAGACATGAGGTACAAAAGCATGTGCTGAGAGATGAACATTATGGATTAGTTAAGCAGATTACTTTTACGGGAATGAAGAGGACCCATATTGGGGGATAATATGCAATAAAACTGCAAAGGTAGGATCACGGGCTCATCGATTTATAGCAGGAAGATACCTTAGAGGTCACTGAATTCCACCTCCTGATTTAACAGATGAGAAAACAGAGTCCAAGAGAGTTTAAGTGACTTGTCCAGAATCACATGGTTAGTGAATACCAGAGATGGGATTCAAACCCCAGTTTTCCTGACTCACACTACATCATGTTACCTCTCAAGGGACCCATCTGTGGAGAGTTTTAAGTGTCAGGCTGAGGATTTTGTGTTTAGCAGGGAGCTACTGAAATTTTTTGAGTAGAGAAGTGACATGGTCAGATTTGTGGTTTTGGCAGTTATGTGGAAGATGGTTAGATTCAACAGAGTTACCTAAAAAGGTTTTGAGCCTTATTGATTATTGTTCTGTAGAAGCTCTCACATGAGAAACCAGGGAAAAAATTGTAAAAACTCTCAGCTGAGTTGGCATGACGTGACATTGTGGCCTGATAAAAGCCTAAAAAACCACACTCATATGCTAGTCTGTAGTAGGGAATACCTTTGTTTTCAAAGCCACGGTTTTCATTGTCAAAATATTGAGAGTAGAAATTGTTTTATTCTTTGTATTTGTATCCAATGGAAAATAGAGCCTGCTTAATAAATGTTTGTCTATTGATTGTTAATTAAAAGCTATCACTGAATTTGGTGAAGTGGACAGCTTCATAATTATCAGGAAACAAGAAAACTGAACCAGGCAGGAAAGCACGCCTTTGGTGATTCTCAAAGACAAAGATGAAGAACATGGATAAGAATAATTTGAGACCAAAATCAGTTTGTTGTGTTTTGTTTCCTCTTTCTTGTGGTTCCTCCTATTGGTTCTAATTCTTCCTTACAACATCATTAATGTAAAAATACGTTTAATAGGAATGTATATGTACAGCCTATATCAGATGGCAAGTAGTCTTGGGGCGGGAGGTGGGGAGAGAGAGGGAAAAAAAATTTATAACTCAAAAGGTTATGGAAGTGATTGTTGATAAATCAAAATAAATTTAAAAAAAAAAGAAAAAATCTGTTTGTTTGTCAGAGACAAACAGATGTCTAATCTGCTGGAAATGGTAGCAAGCAGACTAAGCTGGAGTGCCCCCTTTTGAAAAAAGACTATTGGTAGATTGAGGCAAAGAGGCCCAGCTGTTTAGGTCTAGGGGTTGCCGTGAACCCCAAAATCCAAGGGCAAAAGACAAAGGTCCTGCCTCGAAAGAATTCGACTCAAGCCTTCTTTCAGTCAGAGACAAGGTTTATTGTTTCTCCAATAGAAGCGAGCTGGACTTTTAAGAACCAGCACTATTGTGACACTTGTATTGATGAGAGGGCCAGACTCTTAGGGAATCTGAGAAATTTGATAGACTAGATTGACCTTTTTTCTAGTAGAGCCAATAGCTTGGGGTGACTGGGAGGTAGCAGAGAAGGGGTCTAGATGAGATTAAGGAGGCAGGGTCTAGGGTGGGGGCAGGTACAGACAATGAAGGCTACAATGAAAGGGCAGTTGAAAGGGTTATTAACTGGGAAGGGCCTGGCACCCCAGGTGAATGCCAGGGACCTGCGCCATGTGGGGAAGTACAGGGCCTTTTAGGGGTCCATCATTAGCACCCCATCACAGCCACAGATAATTTTAGGCCCTAGGAATGGTGACAGTAGCCAAAAAAACAAACAAACAAACAAAACAAAACAAAAGAAACCCATAAGCAGTATTAATGCATGTAAAATGTGACTATAGCTGTATTCACACATACCGATACCAATCCCTACTCAATTTAGAAGTTAAAAATATTTAACTTGAGAGCAATTAAAAGCATGTGTACCAGTGAAACCCCAAGGAAAACTGTTAAGGGGTATCCCTTAATTTACCACTCTAAAATATTCTCCTTCTTCTCTACCTTCCCTGTCTTCCTTCCAGACTCAACCACAATCCCATCATCTGCAAGAAGCCTCTCCTAGTCCTTCTTAATTCTACTGACTTCTCCAATTTATCCTATGTGTCTTGTTTGTGCGTAGTAGTTTGCATGTTGTTTCCTACATTAGATTTTAAGCTGTTTGAGAGCAAGAACAATATTTTTGCCTTTTTTTTATCACCAGCACTTAGCACAGTGTATGGAATAAACATTTATATAGTACTTATATAATAGTAATAATAAATAATTGTGACAAATTATTATTAATAACTAATATTTAGGGGAAGATTCAGAGCTCTCCCCTTCTTCTAAAGTCCTTCTAAAATTCACTCTCTTGAAGGACATAACTGATAATGAGATTGAATTAACTCTCTTAATTGGCGAGACCCCACCCAATTTTAGAAGGAATTTAAGGTGGGGAAGCCTGTTGTGTTCTACTCAAGTTTAGGTGAAGATAGATCGTTTTGTCTAGATAACCCAAGGCTGGGAGTGGTCTGATATAGAAATATTTTCTCTGTCCAAGGGTGACATGATGAGGGGTGACAACATTGAACTCTGTAAAGGGTGAGCCCCACCACCATAATTGTTTTTGGTCTAAGAGAGATGACCAAATGACTACCCTTTTATTAATAACTTGCTGGTCTTATTAATGAAATTATTAAATTAAATTACCCAGAAACTATGTCTCTCTAACCTTTTTAATCATCACATCACAACTTTTATAGAGTGCTTATTATGTAGCAAGCACTGTGTTAAGTGCTTTACAACTATCATATCCTTTGATCTTCACAATAACTCTGGGAGGTAGGCATTATCCCCATTTTACAGTTAAGGAAACTAAGGCAGACAGAGGTTAAGTGACTTGCCCAGGGTCACACAGCTAGTAAGTGTCTGAGGTTAGATTTGAATTCACAGTGCTAACTTGACATGATGAGCACTGAATACCCTAGAAATTCTCCTAAGAAAAGGGAGGTCTTATAAGTAGATGACTATTTAATGATGGCAATGTTTATTGCTTTTTATTAATTCTAAATGAAGAGCAGATACTGTATGCAGCTAAACATGTTTTGTCAGAATCATAGAATGTGAGAGATGGAAGGGACTTCAGGATAATCTCACCCAAACATCGAAATGTTCAGTCATTTGAGACCCTTGTTGAGATTTTCCTTGGCAAAGATACTGGAGTGGTTTGCTATTTCCTTCTCCAGCTCATTTTACAGATGAGGAAACTGAGGAAAACAGCTGTAAGTGACATGCCCAGTAAGTGTCTGAGGTCAGATTTGAATTCAGGAAGATGAGTCTTCTAATTCTAGGCCCTCTATCCACTGTGCCACCTAGCTGCCCATCATCCAAATATTATTATCCATCCAGCCAGCCAAGTACCATCCACAGCTGAAAAGAATCTTCACTAAAACATAACAAATACACATCCAGCCTCTATTTGAAGATCTCCAAGGAGGAGAAACCCACAATCTCTGGAAACCGCCAATTTGAGGAAGGCTCTTATCCCCAAATACCTCCCCATTGATATCTGAAATCACACCATTAGCAAATTATCCGTTTGTGTTAAGCATTTCCCTTGTCAAGTATTACCTTTCATAAAGTAAATGCTACTATTATTCTATACTTCTCTTCTCTTTCTTAGCCAAACTCCTTTAAAAAAAAACCAAAGAGCTGCTTATATTCATTTCCTTCACTTCCTCACTTTGAAATCACTCCTCAATTTTTTGCAGCATGCCTCTTTCATCGACCATGCTCTCTCCAAAGTTGCCAAGAATCTTTTACTTCCATATCTGATGGTCTTTCCCAGTCCTCATCCTTCTGAAACTCTCTGCTTTATTTGACATTGTTGACCCCCCCCCCATTTCTTTTTATATATTTTCTCCTCTCTTGGTTTAGTACATACTATCTAGGCTCTGAATTCCAGGGTCTGGGAGAGGCTTTGAAGGTCCAGTTCAGTGGTAGATGTTTTGCTAATCATTGTTTTATTGCTAATATAATAATAGCTAAAATAATGAACACTTATGTAGTACTTTAAAGTTTGACATGTTCTTTATTTTAAAACCCTGTAGGTGGGTAATAATTATGATTTCTATTTAGCTGATAAGGAAACTGAGGCAGACAGAAGAAAAGTCTCTTGCCCTTGGTCACAAGGCCAGTAAGTCCCTGGGGTAGGATACCAATTCCAATTGGATTCCAATAGAAGGGGAATCAAAATTGTCAATATCAAAAATGAAAAAGGAAAACTCGTTAACAAATGAAGAGGAAACAAGAAAAATTAATAGAAATTATTTTGCTAATAATATGCTAAGAAACTGATCATTTGAATTGTTGAATATTTTAAAAATATGAAATATCAAGATTAACAGAAGATGGAATAAAGAATTTACATAATTTAATTTTACAAAAAAAATTATAGTCACAAAAGGACTCTCAAAGGAGAAAGCCCTAGTACCAGATAGTTATCATACATTCATAGAAAAATTAATTCTAATACCATATACACTGTCTGCAATAATAGGAAAAGAAGGAGGCCTTTTAAACTCCTGTAATGAGGCAAATATTGATCTAATGCCCAAACCGGGGAGCAATAAAACAGAAAATGGTTATAGACCAATATCTCTAATAAATATAAATAAAAAAATCTGTAAGAAATTAATAGCAAGGGAATTACAATGTAATACAATGTGACCAGATTGAATTTATACCAAGAATTCAAGGTTGGTTCTGTATTAATAAAGCAATAAACACAAAAGACCATATTAAAAATAAAGTAACCAAACTTACATGATTATATCAATAGATTCAAAAAAGCTGATGACAAAAATAAAATACCATTCTAAAAATGATAGTTACAGCAATAAGACAGGAAAAAAGCAATTGTGTGAATAAGAATAGGAAAAGAAGAAATAAAAATTTCAATTTTTGCACATTTAAAAAATTTTTTAGAGAATTCTGGCAAGTTGAATAAAATTTAACTGAAAGTAAGTCACAAATCACATGAAATAAATCCATAAAAATCCTTTAGAAATCACTACAGAATGTCTAAAATATCTGGGAGTCCTCTTACCAAGACATACACAGAAATTATCAGAATATAACCACAAAACACTCTTTACAGAAATAAATACAAATAATTGGAGAATTATTCATTGCACGTGGTTAGAATGTGCCAATATAATTAAAATGACAATACTACTTAAAATAATTGATGTATTCAGTATCATACCCCAAAGAATTACTTTATAGATGCTGGGAAAAAAAATATTAATAAAATTTACCTGAAGTATCAAAGCATCATGAATCTCAAGGGAAATAACAAAAAAAAAAAAATCAGGAAGGGCAAAACTGTGTGTCTGGAGGCAGCAAAAAACAAAACAAAACTGGGTTCTATAGTCACCAGGGCAGAGCCAAGATGGTGGAGCAAAAGCAGTGACTTGCTTGAGTTCTCCCCCAAACCTCACCAAATACCTGTAAAAAATGGCTCTAAACAAATTCTAAAGCAGCAGAACCCACAAAAAGACAGAGTGAAAAAAATTTCCAGCCCAAGACAACTTGGATGTTAATCAGAAAAATATATCACGCTGGGTGGGGAGAGGTATGCAGTTTGGTTTTGGCGCGCAGGCAAAACAGGCCTCAGTGAACCTGGAGCAGCCCTCAGAGGACTGAATCACAGGCAGCTGTGGTGGTTTCCCCGACTTCTCAACCCACAAATGCCAAAGACAACTTGAGTCAGCAGGAAAAGTCTGTGACTGTGGTGAGAGAAGCTCCACCCCAGACCCAGTGGGGTCCCCCCCCGCCCGCCACACACACTCCCAGGGCAGCAGTTGCTTCCAGAACTTCCAGTCCACAGACTGAGGGTAAATCAAGTGACTGAACAGAGGAGGATTGTAGGGATCTCTTTGCTGGTGCAGGATTCTTTTACTTTGTCCATGCTGGGATCTAGGTCACAGTTTTGGGTGGTGGTCCCAGGGCCAGGAGGAGTGCTGGCAAGGTGGAACTTGTAGTGGTGGTGGAGAGGAAATCCTCCTCACAGTTCCAAGGCAGAAAAGAGTGCTTGTGGTCACTCATAGATCAGAGCACAGGCCAGGAAGGGAATAAACACCTCGCCCTTGATCATACCACCTTGGAAGAACTGAAAATTTACAGAAGTATCTCTGAAAACAGCTGCACAAAACCCCCAAAGCTTGGGATAGTACATTTTCCGCACTGGAAGCAGACTCCTACCTTAACAAAGAGTTTATAACTCAAATAATTGACTGGGATCATGAGAAAACAAAAGTGCAAAAAAAGTCAGACCATAGAATCTTTCTTTAGTGACAAAGAATATCAAAACATACAACCAGAAGAGACAACACAGTCAAAGCTCCTACATCCAAAGCCTCCAAGAAAAATATGAATTGGTCCCAGGCCATGAAAGAGATCAAAAAGGATTTTGAGAAGCAAGTAAAAGAAGTAGAGGAAAAACTGGGAAGAGAAATGAGAGTGATGCAAGAAAATCATGAAAAATAAGTCAACAGCTTGCTAAAGGAGACCCAAAAAAATACTGAAGAAAATAATACTTTAAAAAATAGCCTAACCCAAATGGCAAAAGAGGTCCAAAAAGCCAATGAGGAGAAGAATGCCCTCAAAAGCAAAATTGGCCAAATGGAAAAGGAAGTCCAAAAGCTTACTGAAGAAAATACTTCCTAAAATTAGAATGGAGCAATTGGAAGCTAGTGACTTTATGAGAAATCAAGACACTGGAAAACAAAACCAAAAGAATGAAAAAATAGAAAACAATGTGAGATATCTCACTGGAAAAACAACTGACCTGGAAAATAGATCCAAGAGAGGGAATTTAAAAATTATTGGACTATCTGAAAGCCATGATCAAAAAAAGAGCCTAGACATCATCTTTCAAGAAATGATCAAGGAAAACTGCCCTGATATTTTAGAACCAGAGGGCAAAATAGAAATTGAAAGAATCCACCAATCACCTCCTCAAAGAGATCCTCAAAGGAAAACTCCTAGGAATATTGTAGCCAAATTCCAGAGTTCCCAAGTCAAGGAGAAAATATTGCAAGCAGCCAGAAGGAAACAATTCAAGTATTGTGGAAACACAATCAGGATAAGACAAGATTTAGCTGCTTCTACATTAAAGGACCACAGGACTTGGAATATAATATTCTGGAGGGCAAAGGAGATAGGATTACCACCAAGAATCACCCACCCAGCAAAACTGAGTATAATCCTTCAGGGGAAAAAATGGTCATTCAGTGAAATAGAGGACTTTCAAGCATTCTTGATGAAAAGACCAGAGCTAAATAGAAAATCTGACTTTCAAATACAAGACTCAAGAGAAACATGAAGAGGTAAACAGGGAAGAGAAATCATAAGGGACCTATTAAGATTGAACTGTTTACATTTCTGCATGGAAAGATGATATTTGTAACTCATGAGATCTTTGTCAGTATTAGGGTAGTTGGAGGGAAAAAATTATATGTATGTATATATACAGATAGATAAATAGAGGGCACAAGGTGAGTTGAAGAGGAAGGGGTGATATCTGGAGAATAAAATTAAGGGGTGAGAGAGGATTATACTGGGAGGAGAAAGGGAGAGGTAGAATGGGATAAATTATCTCACATAAAACAGATGAGAAAAGACTTTTACAGCGGAGGGGAAACAAGGGAAGGTGAGAGGGAATGAGTGAATCTTAATTCTCATTGGATTTGGCTTAAGGAGAGAATAACATACACACACAATTGGATATGGAAATCTATCTTACCCTACAGGAAAATAGTGGGGGGAAGGGGACAAGAGAGCAGGAGGATGATAGAGGGGAGGGCAGATTGAGGGAGAGAGTAATCAGAAGCAAAATCTTCTGAGGAGAGACAGGGTCAAAAGAGAGAATAGAATAAATGGGGGGAGGGATGAGATAGGATGAAGGGAAATATACTTAGTTTTTCGCAACATGACTACTATGGAAGGGTTTTGCATGACTACACATGTATAACCTGTATCAAGTTGTTTGCCTTTTCAATGAGGGTGGGTGGGGAGGGAGGAAGGGAGAAAATTTGGAACCAAAAATTTTAAAAACAAAAGTTAAAAAAATTGTTTTCATATGCAACTGGGAAATAAGAAATACAGGAAATGGGGTATAGAAATGTATCCTGTCCTACAGGAAAATAGAAGGGGAAGGGGATAAGAGAAGGGGGGAGAGATAGAAGGGAGGGCAGTTTAGGGGGAGAGGTATTTAGAATGCATGCCATCTTGGGGTAGGAGGAGGGGCAAGATGGGGAGAAAATTTGGAACTCAAAATCTTGTGGAAGTGAATGTTGAAAACTAAAAATAAATACATTAACGGGGAAAAAAAGTGATGGGTTCACCTAAAAAAGTCCCGGGACAGTCAGAAAGCCCTAAGTTGTCAGAACCCTACAGGAAACACTTTGAAAGCCACTAGAAGTGTCAGCAAGTAGTGGGGTCATGGCAGACTCAGATTGGGACAGCCTAGGTGCTTATGGACTATGATTTCCCATTGCTCTATCATCAGATGCCATAAGAGGCCCTGAATATCCAGCACTCTAAACTTCAAAGATCTAAGGGAGGGGCAGTGGAATTGGGGGTAGCAAGGAGCCTATGAGTTGTAGATCTGCTCAGAAACCCAGGGAAACCAGAGTAAGACTAAGTAGGGCCAACCATCTTCTCCAAAATTACAGCACGAGATGGAATCTGGTGCTGGCACAAAGCCCCAATTCAGGAATGCAAGCTGGAGAATGAAAAAACCAAAGAAGAGACTGACTGGTATGAAAAAATTATTATAGCTCTAGAAAGCTCCTAAAGGAGGTATTAGAAGAAAAAAAAAGGAAAAGGAAAGAAGAGAAAAGAAAAAAGAAAGAAAGAAAAGAACTAGAATCTAAGGGAGGTGCCCATCAATTCAAAAAGACAATTTCAGAGAATCTTGAGGTAGTAAGAACTGATGTAGAGTGAAGTGAAAAGAACTAGGAAAATAATTTATATAGGTGAGGACAACAGCATTGTAAAGAAAAATAACTTCGATAGACTTAGGAACTCTGATTAATGCACTGACCAACCATGTTTCTGGAGGACCTGTGATCAGGTATGTTACCTACCTCTTGATAGAGAGGTCATGTATTGAAAGTGCAGAAAGAGACACTGTGTAGATTAGTTTTGTTTGACCGTGTTTATTTGTTACAAGGTGTTTTTCTTTTCAATTTTTATTGGAGAATATTGGACAGGAGAGAAGTGGTTAGTAATAGTAATAACAATAAGGGAGAGGCATTTAAACATTTTTGGTTATATGTAAGAAAAATACACATATATGTATGTACATATACATGTGCATGTACATATATACAGATGTATACAATGTAAGGAGACTTGACCTGAGTATGCCCACATTACCTAACATGGAGTTACTCTACTTCCCTGAGTTCTACAATCACATAGGTGGGAGTAAGCCTCGAATTGACTGCATAATTGAAGCAGTCCATATCTTTAAAACTGGCCAATCTCTCTTTCCTGCGTAATTTTTCCTTGTGAGTTTAGAGGGTGAAGATCACAATTCACCCACAGCACAGATGCCATGCATTGAACCATTTGGGGGATACCTTTCCCCCATCTCCTTTTAGACCCCATAGCTGGGTGTTTTTCTTGTTCCGTTTTGTCCTTTTGTCCTTCTCAGTTTTAGATGCTGTTGCGGATGCCCACCAGACCTAGGAGTTTGAGCCACGGAGACCTTGGAGCCAGACTGACTGGCAGAGAAGTGCTGAGGATCTATGCTCTATATGAGCTAAGCCGTTTGTATATTTGTTCTTATACCTTTTGAAGTAAGCATTCCTTTGTAAAAAGCTAATTTGACTGTTAGTGACTAAACGGAATTAGGGTGTGAGGGACCTCTTTACACTTGAGAGAATACCTTTCAGTAAGGGGCTGGAACCATTTGCAGAGAAGCTAGACACCCCAACTCCCTTAAGGGCACTGTAGAACCCTGGGAGGAGGGGGGAGATTTAGCTTACCTGGTCTTTAGGTAGTGGATGCCAAGGTAGTTATTGTTTTACACACACACACACACACACACGTGTGTGTATATATATTTTTATATATATACATATACACACACATACACACATATACACACATATCAAGAGGTATGAAATTGAGATTCACAGTTTTATTTACAATCTTCTTTTGGGGTTCTTTTGTGTATATGGAAATGTATTTTGTGTGTTTAAATTAGAGAATTGAGAATAATAAATTAAGAATAATAAAAAATAAAAGAATGAAGGAAGGGATCCTAGCAGTGCCAGATTTCAAACTATACTACAAAGCAATAATAATTAATATACTATATAGTATTGTCTAAAAAGCAGAAAAGTTGAACAATAGAATAAATTGAGTATAAAACATATAAAAGCAATTGAACACAGTAACATAGTATTGGATAAATCTAAGCACTGTAACTACTGGGATAAGGTCTAACTTTTTGACAGAAACTGCAAAGCAATTTGGCAAAAATTAGGTTTAGACCAACAATTCACACTGTACAATACAATAAATTCCCAATAGACAGATAACATAGATATAAAAGGTCATATCATAAATAAATTAGAGGAGTAGAGAAACACCTTTCATAACTGTGGATAGGTGATGAGTTCTTGACCAAACAAAGAATAGAGAGGACCATAGAAGATAAAGTAGGCAATTTTGATTACATAAAATTGAAACATTTATACGGAAATAATTCAGTTAGAATTAGGAGGAATGGTTAACTTGGAAAAAAAATCTTTGCAGCAAATTCTCAGCTAAATATCTTGAACCCAAGACATATAGGGAATTGATACAAATATATAAGAACAAGAGCCATTATCCAAATAGATAAAAGGTCAAAGGCTAGGAACAAGCAGCTCTTAAAAGAAGAAAGGCAAGCTATTAACAACCTTATTTTTTTTGTTTGTTTTGGCCAGGCAATGGAGTTAAGTGACTTGCCCAGGGTCACACAGCTAGTAAGTGTTACGTGTCTGAGGCCAGATTTGAACTCAAGTCCTCCTGAATCCAGGGCCGGTGCTCTATCCACTGCACCACCTAGCTGCCCCCTAACAACCTTATTTTTAAAATGTTCCAAATCACTAATATGAAGAGAAATGTAAATTTAAAAAATTCTGATGTTCCACTTTAGAATTTCCTGCTATCAGATTGGCAAAGACGATCAAAAAAGGATAATGACAATTAATTGGGGGAACTAGGGAGAAAAGGCACTGTTGGTTGAGGCATGACTTGATATAGTCATTCTGGAAAGCAGTTTGGAACTATACTCAAAAAGTCACTAAATTGTGTGCATGTACTTGACCTAGTTATACCATTAGCATATATCTCAAAGAGATCAAAGAAAGAGGTAAAGGACCCATATGTGCAAAAAATACTTCAAAGCAAATAATTAGAGGCAAAATAGAACCCATCAGTTGGGTATCTGAGAAAATTCAGGCATATGAATGCAATGGATTATTATTGTACCAAAAGAAATGATGAAAAGGACAGATTCAGAGAAACCTGGAAGGACTGAATGGATATAGAATAAATAAGCAGATATACTAGAATTGTTTATTCAATTACTAAAATATTGTCAAGGCAAAGTACTGTGAAAGACTTAAGAGCTCTGATCAATTTAATAATCAATCATTACTCTAGAAAAATGATGCTGCTTTCCACATCTTGATAAAGAAGTGCTAGACTAGAGGTGCAGAATGGGACACACATTCTCAAACTCAGCTACTGTATAGATTTGTTTTGACAATAATAATTATTACTATTATTAGTTTTACAAGGGAAAACTTTTGTTATCTGGAGGTTAGATAGGAAAGTTAAGGGACAAGGGAAGGTAAATACAATAGTGATGGTAATATCAAAGATAAGAGAAGAAAAGTGCTAATGAAACATTTTGAAAACACAGTAGAAAACAGGAAGAAATTCCAAAAGGTTCCTGGACAAGCAGGGCATTGTTGGAAGTACAATGTTAAAATTAATACATACTTTAAAAACAAACTGAATTAATATAGATTTGTGGATATTATATTATTATAAACAAACCTCTTTTTTCTCTTCCTTGCATAAGGAAATGTTCATTTATGGATGTTTGACATGTTTATAATAATAAATAGAAACTTCAATATGAAAATACTTTAGAAAAACAGTTGCAAAAAATGATTCCATAGTTTCATTCTGAATTGTTGAATCCAGCTGCATAAAGCATTCTAAATCAATATCTAATAAAAAATATATATAGTGAAGAGGGGATTGTAATTGTAATTAGAAGACCTGGATTTGAATGCTGCCCCTACCACTTGGAGGGACATTTGGCAAATCATTCAACCTCAATTTCCTTGTGTATAAGAGTAGGTATAATAATACTTTCATCCTTTACAGAATGAAAGAGAGAGAGATGTATAGCTCTAATTTTATAGGCATGAGAACATCAACTGTAGATATTTTAATTTACCTTCCTATTACCACTTATCAGTGTTATTTCTCTTCCTAAAATGTGAGTCTTAAATGAGACATTGATTTGGCTCCAGTATTTTGAGGAGGTTCTGCTTTTTAACTTCCTGGTTTGAGTTGGGTTTTTTTTGGTTTTTGCAATGGGAGAAAAGGGCTTGAATTTAGATGTAAGGTGTTTTTTTTAACAAAATTAGCAGAGGAGAGCTTTTTGAGAGAACAATTTAACTCTCAAACTGCATTACAATCATAATGATTCTCTCCGATTCTTGTGCAGACTAATAAGCACAAGTGGAAATACCTAACAAAAAATCTTGTGCATGTGTGTGTGTGTATAAATATATATATATATATATAATATAGATATTACATATCTACACATAGTGGGTATTCAATAATTGTGGAAGGAAGGAAAAAAGGAAAGAAGGAAGGAAGATCTGAAAGGATTAAGGAATGGCAGAAGAAAGGAACTTCTAGTTGGAATCTAAAAAAGCCAAATAACAAAACTGATATTAGGGAATGCTAATTAAAAATATACTGACAACAACAACAAAAAAATCCTTAAATAATTACTGTGTTGGAATTCATTAAAAATAAACTCAACCTTATATCTATAATATTAACTGACATTTCCATAATACTTTAAAGTTAACAAAGAACCTTCCTTATAACAGCACTGGGAGGTAGGTAGTTTAAATATTATTGTCTTCTTTTTTTCAGATGGGTCTCAGAAAGAGTGGCTTGTCTAGAGTCACATTGCTAGCTAGAGTGCAAGAAGGACCTTGAGACCACTGCTTCTGATCAATGCTTTTTCTGCTACCCACATTCTCCTTCCTAATGTCTTTTGGTAGTTAACATACAAAAATTTGAGAGAATCCTTCCATTTCTTTGAGAGAATCCCATTATCTCTTATTCCATGGAAGAAATGGAATCTTTTCCTACTCTCATGTAGTAAAAATATGTGCTACAGCAATATGGTTATGGCAGCACATTTATGGCCAAGCCCTCTCCTTCTCTTCCCTCTGCCTCACAAAGGAGTTTGCCACTTGGAGTATGAACCCATAATCCAAGTATGAAGTCAGGAAACAGCTAAGAATTTAAATTCAGTTTCATCCTACCTCTGATTTTCCAAGAATCATTCTCTAATTCTTCTGGGATGTTTTTCTTACGTTAGGTTTCCCTGACACTCCACTACTTGATTATATAGCATACTCTCAGGACTGGTTCCCCACCAAACACTTGCAAGTTGATAGACTGCATCTCCAAGAGGTAACTCCTACCTTAGGTTATAGGATACCCTGTAGGTATAGGCTTCTACTACTATAATTCATGAATCTGCCAGGGTACTCTCTCAATATACTATACTCTTTCAGAAACAGCAGGGTCCCTAACTCTAGGCCTAGTAGAAGTCTCCCTAGTTCTCATCCTTCAGATATGGCTGAAAATCTCAATTTGACTCTAGCTTCTAGATGAAGTGCCTTCTTCTGGTTGAGTAATTCTACTGCTAGATGCCATGGGGACTTTGGGGAGGAATTCCCACCTAACTTCTTGAAGGGCGATTCACTTTCAGAGATTAGGTTATTCCACACTTACATTCTACTGCTTACTCCTGCCAGAACTAGATGGAACTGACCAACTTTTTTTGACTGACAGAAACTTACTGGACTTTTAATTAAATTTTTAAAAGACTGGGGCAATCATCATTCATCCAATGGAGTTGCTCCCTGCTGGCTAAACAAGCAATGGAGATAGTCATGCTGGGGATGACCAGGTAATCTCTGGTAGTTAACACTTCATCTTCTGAGATTATATTCTATGGCTATATCATAACAGAGCTTGGAGGCTGAAAGAGGAATGACCAAATAACCCATCCCTTGCCTTACATACCATTTCAGTACAATTCATTAATCGTATCATCTCCCCAACTAAATCCTAAGCTTCAGGAAGGCAGAAACATCTGATTTTTTGGGTCAGGTTGCCAGTCACTCAATAAATTCAAATTGACTTTATAGCTGCTTGAAAAAAAAAAGATGGCATGGTTTACTTCCTTTGGGAAGAGGTGAGAAGTAGGTTCATAGAATCAGGAGGTGGAAGGGACCTTAGAGATCATTTGGTCTAAACTCCTCCTTTTTCATTTGAGGAAATTAAACTCTAGGAGGGGCAGCTAGGTGGCTCAGTGGATAGAGCAAGGGCCTGGAGTCAGGAGGACCTGAGTTCAAATCCAGTCTCAGACATTTACCAGCTGTGTGACCCTGGGCAAATCACTTAACCTTGATTATCTCATCTATTTCCTCATCTATAAAATGAGTTGGAGAAGGAAATGGCAAAACCACTCCAGTTTCTCTGCCAAGAAAATCTCAAACAGGGTCACCGAAGATTATGTTACCGAAGGGGTATGGGTCCTGGGACAGCCCTCCCCCCAACTTTCCGTGAACTTTCCCATATGGTTCTGGCATCGCTTGAGGCTATAATCCTTTCAACTGTCCTTTCATTGTGGTTCTGACCCTGTCCCAATCTTCAATTCTCTGTTACCTCAGGATCGCCCAGGCCATTTCCCACCCTTAATCCCATCTAGACCCTTTCTCTGTTCCACAACTTGATCACATCCAGATCTTCCCACAGTCTTTCTGCATATAAAGTCCATCTTGCCCCCCCCCCCATATTGCTCAGATTCTTGAAATCTGGCCAATGGCGCAGATTCTTAAAAATCTCGTCCACCTCAATCTGTGTTTTTATAAACCTTGTCCCTGATTGAAAAACAGCTTGAGTCAAATTTTTTCTTGGCAGGACCCTCCTCTTTTGCCCTTGAATTTTGGGGTTCCCAGCACCCCTAGACCACAACACTAGGACTAAAAAAGCGCCTGAACAACAACAAAGTGGTAGCACTGGCTCAAAGATTGTGCACAATTTAATAACATTTGGGACAGAGTTCCTAATTGTTTGGTGAAATATAGACTCTTTTCTACTATTATAAAATGCCGGCACGGTGCAAGGGAATTTAGATTGAGTGGTTCTTATCTCACCAATGCCATTTACTAAAACTCTGAGCCTCATTTTTTTCATCTGTAAATGAAGGGGGCGGGGTGGGTTGGATTAGACGATCTATCTCTAGGGTATCTGCTAGGGCTCAAGTTTATGATTCAAAAAAAAAAAAAAGGATCTGTGATTTCAGCAGTACTGGGACGTTTCAGGGAGGAACTTCTACCAGTACAGACCTACAACTGTTCCGCAATACCGTAGTCCAAGGAAATGGGGGTGGGGCATTAAGCTCAGGTGATATTAAAGAGATCAGGATCCCGCAGACCACAGGTATCAAAGGAAATCGGACCTAGGGCTTCTTAACTCCAAGGCCAGCTCCCAGTCCACCACGCATCGCTCCCTTTCCTATGATTATTCACAACGATGAGCAAGGATGCGAATACAAGAGCACAACCTAAAAAATAGGAAGTTTCCTTCTTCCCAAGCCTCATTTCGTAATACCGAATTTAAAAGGCTAAGGAGGGGCCTGCCACGTTGCCGCCCCGCCTGACCCCACCCCTAGCTCTCAGTGAGGGGGCGGAGCAAGCTCCCGGCCCGGGCTCCCGGGAGCTCCTCAGAGTCGCGGGACCGGGGTGGGGGTGGGGGAGTAGGGGGGGATAGAACGCCGATCGAACGCCGGGCGGGGAAGTTCTGCAGCCCATTGGCTCTCCTGGGCACTCTGACGTCACCAGGGGCGGAGCCGGGGCCGCTTCGAGGGACTCCGGTTGGCCCGCCGGGAGCGGAGCAGCCATTGGTGGCGGGCGGTAGTCAGGGCGACAGTGGGGCCGGGGAGTGAGAGGGGTGCGGGAGCCGTGAGCAGGGCAGGCGGCCGCGGCGCGGCGGTGGAGCCGCGGGGTGCGTGGTGGGGTGGGGAGTGCGGAAGAAGGGCAGGGAGGGCGGGGCGGCTGCGCCACTGGCTTGACGACCGCCTCCAGGGAGTTCCCGCTCCGGCGGCCTGGGGGTACCCGGAGTCCGGGAAGGAGGACGGGGGTTGACCCCTCGCCCTGTCGGAGCCCCTCACGTGCCCGGGGCGCGCGCGGGAGGAGGGGGCGAGGGCGCGCGAGGCCTGCGGGGGAGGGGAGGGGCGCGGCGGGCGGCGAGCCGCGGACCCGCACCATGGGCTGCTTCTTCTCCAAGAAGCGGAAGAGCGAGAAGGAGCAGCAGCAGCCGCCGCCGGCGTCGGGGGAAGGCGGGGAGCAGCCGCCGCAGAAGCTGTACAGCTGGGACAAGCGGGAAAAGGTACAGTGGCGCACCCCGCTCCTTCCGCGGCCTGGGGCTTCCCTGCACCCGGACCCAGAGGCTCCCTCCCCTGCAGCCGGTGGAGCTCACCCCTTCTTGCATGGTCTTTCGGGGAGGGCTGGCTGCTTGCAGCAAGGATTGGAGGCTTTTTTTTAACTGTCTTGTATGCTCTGATCAAATCAAGGCGCATTATTGAATAGCGCCTGCTGTGTGTCGGGCTGGAGATACAAAGAAAGGCAAAAAAAATCCAGTCCCTGCTCTCAAGGGGCTCGCAAACCACTATGTACAAGCAAGATAGATGCAAGAAAAAAGGAGACGTGATCCACCCAAGGAAGGCATTCGTAGTGAGGGAGGTGGGGAAAGGAAATTGAAAGTGGTAGCCTGACTTCATACTGCTGCTGGAGCAGCACCCTTTCCCTCCCCGACCACCTGTGTGTTGTTAAAGGTGTTAACTGCATT
>NW_020953946.1:2773970-2871331 GCF_900497805.2 Vombatus ursinus | reverse complement strand
GGAAATTTAAAGTGACCCCCTGAATTTAGACTACTGCACTGGTACTTTCCCTGGTGACCACCTTTTGCCTCGCCAACCACTTGTCTGTGTATCATTAAAGGTGTCAGGTGCGTTACATAGCCCCAGATAAATGGGAAACTATCAACCGAGGGAAGGTTTTAGTATGAAGAAAAGGAAATTGAAAGTAGCCGCCTTCCTAAATATATGCCACTGCAAGGTTGCCTTCCTTGATGAGCACCTTTGCACCGCTCTCCACCCCTCTGTGTATCATTAAAGGTTTCGGGTGCATTGCATAGCCCTCATAAGTAGGAAATTACCAATGGAAGGAAGGTAGGTATTAGCAGGAAAGGGAGATTGGGAAAGGAAGCTGAAAGTAGCCACCGTATCTATTACCTGCATAAACTACTGCACGTGCGCCTTCCTTGATGCGCACCTTTCCCCTCCCGACCACCTGTCTGTGTATTATCAAAGATGTCAGGTGCATTACATGACCTCCTACAAAAGCACCAGCTGGGAAGTAGGTAACGGTGTCTGTTCTGACTTAGCTAGCCCAGCACTCCTCATCAGTTTCTGCAAACTGGGTTTTCTGTGGTTCTCATTTTACAGGAAGGAAGTAGTGAAGTCTCAGCTTTTCTCCTGTTGCTTCCTATTTGCTAACCCTGCCCAATAAGTACAGTTGCTTTCTGTATCTTAGTATGTCTCAATGAACTGAAAACTTTTTTCTATTAAAATTGAAGTAACCCAAGATGTTTCTCCCCTCACACGAGAGATAGTGAAGTGATGAAAATTGTGTCCCCCCTTTGGAATATATAAAAGTAAGGGTGAAATGGCTCTTATTGCAGGGAACTGTTTTACAGCGTATTTCAGTTAAAGAAAATATTTTCTTTTGATATTTGTATGTAAAATGTTTATGTAATATGTGTTAATATGTAAAAATGTTTTCTTTAGAATTGTTTAGGGATGCATAATAGTCATGAGTTTCATAAGGCTTCCTCTTTCCACATAATAGTTTACTTATATTCAGTTCATAATTTTAAGCATGATCAGCTAAACTGCTGAGTTATTGAGTAATACAAAATGAATACTAATAATAGTTAACATTCACATAGTGCTTACTATGTGCCAGGCACAGTGCTAAATGCTTTACAATTATTATCTTATTCTGGTCTCACAACAACTCTGGGAGATAAATGCTATTATTATCCCCATTTTATGATGAGAAAACTGAGGCAAACAGATGCCAAGTGACTTGCCCAGGGTCATATGGTCATCCTGATTCCAGGCCCAGTGCTCTATCCACTGGACTACCTAACTGCCCCATCCTCTTTCCTTTTGCTTAATAATCAGTCAAGTTAACAGTTTTATTGTAACTTAATGTAACAGTCCTAATTAAGTGTACTGTTGAACAATTTTTTCCTGTAATTTCCAGCCTACATAGGAATTTATTAAGGTATATCCAGTTCTTGACAAGTGTGGGAATTGGGAAATTGTAAGATAACTTCTTTCAGTCTTTATTTACTTGCTCTTTTTCTAATAGTTTTTTATTTTATATTTTATCCCTCTTTGACAGAAGCAGTCTTAAGATTGTGAAAGATATTGTGTCATCTCTTTTATAGGAGGAATGTAGGTATTTTAAGATTATTTTTAGGACTAACTTAAACTTAAGGGAGGAAAGAAATCCAGTCTCTGAAAATGACATTTAAATTTCTCCAACTGATTAACATAAGTAAAATTTAAGTTGTCTTTTTTTATTTTAATTTTAATTTTTAAAAATTTTTTTAATTTATTTTGATTTATTAACAATCACTTCCATAAGTTTTTGAGTTTTAAATTTTTCTTCCCCTCCTTCCCCAAGACGGCTCAAAATCTGATATAGGCTATACGCGTACATTCCTATTAAACATATTTTCCTGTTAGTCATGTTGTAAGGAAGAATTAGAACCAATAGGAGGAACCACAAGAAAGAGGAAACAAAACAAAATAGAAGAAAAAAATAGTATGAAATAGTATGCTTCAATCTGCATTCAAACTCCATAGTTCTTTCTTTAGATGTGGATAACATTTTCCATCATTAGACTTTTGGAGATGTCTTAAGTTGTCTTTTTTAATATTTATTTTTTATTTTCTTCAAACTTGAGTCCCAAACTTGATGACAGTGCTTTTACTCTGAATTTGTAGAATTTAGCAGTTTAACCTATTGATAGCTTCATAAGTTAAGAACAGTTTTATACTGCCATATAAACATAGTTTTTAATGAATCGAAGAGTCTTTTATTGTGGGTGTCATTTTTATTTTTATCTTTACACAACTTCTTAAAGAACACTGATTCAAAAATAAGGGAGTGCATTCTAGCAGCTGTTGAATTTTGTTTGCCTTCTTCCAAATGAATGGGAAATTTTTACCATTTTAGAGTTCTCTAGGGCAAGAGCCCTGGTTTTCTATTTTCCTATTTTTCCATGGTTCCTAGTGTGATATTCTATGTGTAGTAGGCACTCAAGGGAAGGTGACTTGATTTTTGAAATGTAGCAAATAGCAAGGCATTTTATTACTTTCTCAGTGCTTTAATTCATGGGAACATAAACAGCAAAAAATTAGTTTTAAAAAGACTTAAAACACCAGAAAGATCACTGGTCCTGGTGTCAAAAGATCTGGGTTCAAATCCCAACTCTGATACTACCTGTGTGACCTCAGGCAAGTAACTTATCCTCCCTAGGTTCAGTTTTGTCATATGTAGACTGAGTGGGTTAGGCTAGATGACCTCTATAGTCCCTTCAAGTTCTCGATTTTTGATCCTGTGTTAACCACTGGACCCAGGTGAAAATCTTTTTTCAAAGCTGTAGGCATGTAAGGAAGGAATTAGATAGAATTTGGGGCCATGGAAACCCTGACATTGTTCTTCCTTTTTTTTGGGAAACTGCCGTCTTTTTAGATTTCATATTTATAATAGTCAAAATCATATGTAAATCTGGACATTTAAATCTGGTTCATAATCTTCTTAGCCTAAATTTTGTATAAGCCATTATAGCATAAATGTTCTCTAATTCCTAAGTGAATATCTGTGGCATCAAAACTGTCTTACTAGCTGATAAAAGAGAGTACTTCAAAATAAGTAGGTAAAAAAGTAAGACCTGGAGTATACAGGTATGATATGGTCTATGTATATAAAATAAAAGGTTATGTGTTATTTGAAAATCTATAGGATTGTTTAAAAGATGGCTTTAACATTGAGTAGGCAACCAATTTTAGAGCTAGTGTCCCAATCCTCATCTTCCATTTCATTTTGGGACAAGTGTAATAAGTATGAATTGAGGTACCGAAAATTATATGAGTTGCCTAATAAGAATATTTAAACTGTGTAATTTAAAAGGTCTAAAGCCAGATAGGGAAAACATTTAAGCTTTCTAGGCCATTGTTTTTATAAGTTGTGCTATCAGTATTTTGCTGAGGAGGATCTCTTGGGCTTTGATGAGCTGGAGAACTGAGTTGATCTTAGGGGACTAAAGCTAGGAGAAACTTTCTTAATTAAAAATAATGTTTGGGCAATTGTTGTGATAGCAACATACTGTGTGGTCAACATTGCAAGAAGCCCATTTTCTCTTGCTGCTTACTTTTGGGAGAAAAAACCCCCAAACATCTGACTGTTACAATATAGAAAATGAGTATGGACAGCATTCTGAAAGACAATACCCTAGGTAAATTATTCAACTAATGCCTACTCTGGGGTTGTATAGCACTATTCAAAGGCATTGCAAGTAGTTTAAAAAGTAGAAGATAGGAGGCAGCACTGGCCCTGGAGTCAGGAGGACCTGAGTGCAAATCGGACCTCAGACACTTGAAACTTACTAGCTGTGTGACCCTGGGCAAGACACTTAACTGCATTGCCTAGCCAAAAAAAGAAAAAAAAAAGTAGAAGATAGTCCCATTCTTCAGGTTGGGGAAAGTCTTGGGGAAATAAGCTGTGCACATTTGAAATACTTAAAATTTGAACATATCAAAAGAAGTTGTATAGAAAGTAAATGTTTGGGAACTTTACTTTATCCTGTTATTTTTACTAAGATGCCTTTCCATGGACAATCTGAGTTGTTCACTGGTTTTACCCTGCCAAGTAATGAAAGTACCAGAAGAAGGCTTCTAGTGCTTTGGGTAGCAGAATTTGATATCGGGGTCATTAGAATTAGCAGAGATTTTAGTGATCATCTGAGCTCCATTTTTCAGATGAGGAGAAGGTAAGGTGTTAGAATAGAAGGAGCATTGACTCTGAATTTTGAGAACTTGGGTTCTAATCACAGTTCTGGTGCTCACTTCTCTGGGTTTCAGTTTCTTCCTCTGTGAAATGAGGGAGTTATGCTAGGTAGCTTCTAGATTCCTTCCAGTTCAAGATCTATGATGCTTTGAAATTGAGACACAGAGCTGAAGTCTCAGGGCCAAAATCACGCTCTCCCACCTTTCCTTCCTCATATAATGCCTTACATATAAATACGTAAATGCTTGGATTGGAGATAATGGGAGATAAGACTAGAAAGAGGTTGGGGCCAAATCATGGAGGACCTTGAATACCAACCTTTTGTACTTGAATTTGCAGGTACTGGTGGGCCTTAAAAATTTTTGAGTTCAGGAGTGACATGATTGTCATGTGCTTTAGAAGTTTAATTTGATTAGTGATGTTCTGAATGTATCCATCAGAGCTGGAAAGAATTTTAGAGATTCTCAAGTCCAGCTCTTGGTGATAAAACACCTTCTACCAATGCAAAACTGCAACAATTTTGCAACTTAAATTTTTGCCTGGGCACTGAGAAGTTAAATGACTTGCCCGAGCTACCCTAATGGTATTTATCAGAGGCCGGACTTGAATCCACATTATCCTGACTCTAAGGCTAATTATTCATCTTCTATACTATGATCTATCTCCAGATACTTATATACTTTATTGTTGTGCAGTCCTTTCAGTTGTGTCTCTTTGCGGCCTCATTTTGTGATTTTCTTGGCAAAGATACTGAAGTGGTTTGTCATTTCCTTCTCCAGCTCATTTTACAGATGAGGAAACTGAGGCAAACAGGGTTAAATGACTTGCCCAGAGTCACACAGCCAGTTATTATCTGAGGCAGGATTGGAACTCAGGTCCTCTTGATTCTAGGCCCTAAACTCTACCTACTGTACTACCTAGCTCTCCACTTACATAATACACATTATATATTTAGGGGAATGACAGCTTGATCAATATGATGAGGTTACAGTGGGTGAGTCTCTCTTTTGTCTCTCCCTATGAAGGGTATGGGAGATGCTTATCCTTCTTGCCCATTCTGCTGCACTTAAAACTGTTGAACATTCTCACTTTTTGGATACTCTCTCTTTTCTGGGTTTTTGTAGTGCTGCTCTCTCTTGCTTCTTCTGTTAGTCTTATTGTGACTCAGTTTCCATTGCTGACTTATCTATATCTTGCCCCCAATCTGCATAAGAGTCATGTAGAATATAGTTAATTTTTCATGTATTGATGATTATATTGATTGATTTATTAGATAGACCATACTGTATTAGGTCTGTTATAAGGATTTTTTTTGTATCTCCTTGCCACTCTTAACATTGTGCTTGAAATAAGGTTCATATGCCCAGGCAGTGCCCCCTCGGCATCAGTGCTTAGTGACCTTTGCTTCAAACCCACAACTGACTTGGTCCCTAGAAAACTGTTAACCAGACACACTGCTATTTAATGGCCCCTGCCGGGATGGCCTATAGCTGATGACCTGTGAAAAGCCTGACAAAGGAGTTGTGGGACATTGCCATAAGCTAATCTTGGGAGCTCTCTCCCCACACTCATAGGAGTCCCTATGCTTCTGATGGGATATCCCAAGGACTAGGGGACCTTCCAGGGACTCCCCAAGGTCTGTAAAATCCCTCAGCCCCTGAGCATGGATGGTCCTCTACCCAGAGGAAGGTCTTGGATCTAATTGCTTAGGAACCACTGGTCACTCTAATAAATTGCTTGGATGTTCCCCAAGTCATTTTTCTGGGACCCCTTCTCTCTGATACTCTCTCATTGTTTGATTTTATGTTTTCCCACAGGTTTAGTTATCTTTTCGCAGATAAGTCTTAGATCCATATACTCACCTAATTTATAATTTTTTTATAACTCTTTTTGTCTTCACCTAGATTTCATACAGTCTTCTTCCTCTTTTCCTGTCCTAGAAAGATATTACTTATAAAAATCAATTTATAGAAAAGGAAAAGGAGGAGAAAAATTTCAGTAAAACTAGTCCACACATTGAAAAAAATCACTGTGTTCTACTCCTGTGTACTTCAGTCTTTGCAAAGGAATGGAGGTGGGTGAATGTCTTCTCATATCTCTTCTCTGAAGCCAAGTTTGTTCTTTATGATTTTGTAACATTCAGTCTTAGTTGTTTTGTGTTGGTGATTCTTTCCATTTCCATTCTTCTAGTCATTATGTTTTTTTCCTGATTCTACTTACTTCACTGTGTATCAGGTCATGTATGCCTTTCCATGCTTCTCTATATTCGTTACGCTTGTTTCTTATAGCAAAGTAACTTTCATTCCATTGATGTACCAAGATTTGTTTAGTTATTTCTCCAATCAATGGGGGTCTGCCTTGTTTCCAGTTCTTGAAAACAGGGACTATCTTTTACTTTTCTTTGTATTTCCATCACTTAGCACAGTGCTTGGCACAAGTAGGTGTTTAATAAATGTTTATTGACTGACTGGTGTGTATGGAGCCATTCTTTTAAATATCAGTGCCCTCCTTAGAGTATATGGCTGTCAGTGGAATTTTTGAGTCAGAGGGTATAGACGTTTTAGTAACTTCATTTCCGTGATTCTAGCTTGCTTTTTCCAGGACACAGCTCTACCAACAATTCATTAGTATGCCTGTTTCTCCCTTCAACATTGAGGATTTCCATGTTTTATCATTTTTGCCAATTTGCTAGATGTGAGTTAAAACCTCAGAATTGTTTTAATTTGCATTTCTTCTTTTTACTAGTGATTTGAAGTATTCTTTCATGTGATTAACAGTTTGTAGTTTTTTTGTTTTAGGGAAAAAATATCAAAAATATTTTCCCCAACTCTATCACTTCCCTTCTTATCTTAAATACATTAATTTTGTTTGTATAAAAGCTTTTTAATTTCATGTAATCAAAATTAATTTATCTAATTGCCTTAATTCCTTATTTGGTTAAGAATTCATTTTTATTTACTTACTTTGTTATAGTATGATCTCTATATTCAGGTCACATGTTCATTTTTAATTTATTGTGAAATGTGGTATAAGATGATGGTCTAATTTCTTCCAGATTGCTTTCCTGTTTTCCAGGAGTTGTTCTCAATTAGGGAGTTTTTTCCAAAGTAATTTATATTTTCAGGTCTATAGAATACTAAGTCTAACTCCAGTTTCTCTTCTAAGCTCTGCTTCTGAAGTACTTACTGGATATTTTGAAATGGAAACTTTGTAAGCATTTCATACTCAGTATTTCCAAAATAGAGCTCATTTATCTTTTCAACTTTGACATGTCTGTCAAAGGCACTTCCATTCTTCAAGTCACCCGGGTTTGCAACCATGATGTTATCTTCAGCCTTTCATGTTACACAAATCTAATCAGTTGCAAATCTTGTCATTTCTTCCTCTACAATATCTTTTGTATAGTCACCTTTCCATAGCCACTGCCACAGTGTAGGCCTTCATCACTTCATGCTTGGGTTATTGCAGTGGCCTGCAAATTGATCTTTCTTCCTCAGGTCTCTTGCCTCTCTAATCTGTCCTCCACATGGCTGCCAAAGTGATTTTCCTAAAGTGCACATCAGGCCATGTCATTCTCTTGCTTCATAAACTCTAATATTGCTATTACTCTGTTACCAATAGCTCTATTACCTCTAGGATTGAATATAAACCCTTCTATTTGGCATTTAAGGCTTTTAACAACTGAGCCCTGACCTGTCTTTGCAGCCTTATCATACACTTTTCCTTTTCTCACAGTTTACAGTTGGTCGACCTGTTCTTTTTGCAGTTTGTTATACACAGCATTCTCTCTTGCATCTCTTGCCTTTGCACTGGCTTTCCTTCATGCCTGGAAAACATTCTTCTCAACTCCATCTTTCAAAATCATTAGTTATACTTAAGACTCAGCTCTAGTGATACTTTCTGCATGAGACTTTTTTGATCCCTCTAGCTGCTTGCACTTTCTTTAAAAAAATCACCTTGTATCTTTTTTTGTAAATATTTTGTCCATATCTTTATAGATATATGTTGTCTCTTCTGGTGGAATGTAAGTTCCTTGAGGACAAAGGATGTTTCTTTTAGTCTTTGTATCACAAAGGCACATACTAGGCAATTAAAAAATGCTTATTGATTGACTTTAACAACTCCTTGAAAAGAAGGGTATTTTCTCCTCAGCCTGGGTAATTTAGATCCATTCATACCTCATTGAAGATAAATGATGAAGTCTCAGTGTTTGGGGATGATTTGATTGGCTCATTCACTTGATACTACCCAGAGATGGGTTCCCGTGAATAGACCTATTCTATCTTCTCTCCAGGAGAGCGCCTTTGTGGGAAAACCTACTCCTTTGGGAGGCTGGAACCCAGAACTCTCCTGGATTTGAAACTTGGCCTAGTTCAGGAAATATTCCCCTCTCCTCTGAGTTAAACCTGAGATAACCTGAGTTAAAATCTGGCCTCAGACCAAACACTTGGCACTTAACTAGCTGTGTGACCTTAGGCAAGTCACTTAACCCCAATTGCCTAAAGAAAAAAATAAAACAGTAGCAGAACCCCCAAAATGCACCATTCCAATCATGATGTTGATTCGTTCAGAAGACAGAAACAAGGTAGAGTAACAAAAAGTGAATCTAAGAGGAAGTTGGGTGCAGGATTATCAAGGGACCTGGCACTGTCCAGGACATTGCTTTTCCTCTGGTGAAATTGTATCAAAGAAGCAATTTGAAACAGCATTTCAGATGTCCATAACAGTTTAACAAATCACTGCCTGAGGAAATTTTATTAATTTTTAATAGGAGGCAGTATGACTCTGGACTCAGATGACCCTACTTCAAATCCTACCCCTGATGCTTAATAGTTGAGTAAGTTACTTAATTTTCCCGGGCCTCAGTTTCTTTATTTGCAAAATGTCATTGGACTAGTTATTTCTGAGATCCCTTCCAGCTTTAGTTCTATAATGCTGTTTATGATCTAGAAGGTTGGCTTGAATGGGTTCACATGGGTATTATGTCATTAGCCCTTGGCAGGTACTGTTATCCTCTGTTGCCTTCCTCTCTGATTAAGTTCCGGCTGAAACTCTGACTGATTTTTCCAGTACAAAGGAATGACTTTAATCCACAATAGTCTGAAGTCAGGCAAATCATACTGGGATGCTGAGACTTAATCACTCATACTCAATGAGGTGTGAATGGTTTGACAAATATTGAGACCCAACAAAACCCCTCAGCTCTCTCAAGGAGTTAATAGCATGTCCAGTCCATTTTCCTAACCCACTATATCTAGGTTCCTGACAGATTCCAAGACTAGTCCTGATCTAAACCATATTTCTGTCTCCCCTCCTACCCAGCTTTGCTCAACGAACAACCATTCTGTGATCCAGAACTTTAAAAACCAAACCTAGAATATCTGAGGAAATTAATTTATTTAGCTTTTGAACTCCTCCTCTAAGGGTGGGCTTGAGCCATCTTGATGGGTATCTACCTGAATACAAACTTGATCTAGCTGGCCCTACTGATACACACCCTAAGTAAGCCATCTTGCCTTTTGCCCTAACATTTCTTACGTGTTCTTTCCCATGGCTCCCCTCCCCTCACCCATTCTCTTCTCCAACCCTGCCTTCGATCAAATCAGCAGTAGGAAAGGGTATGTCAGTTGACTGCCTTGTTGATCAACTTACTCTGACCTTGCAGACCAAAACTCCCTTGCTATTTATTGTTCTCTTTAGAATATGTTCCTTATGGTCAGGAATCATCAATTAAGAACAGAAATGGATTTTAAAGTTCATTGAGTCCATCCTACTCCTATTAGGACAAGTAACTTGTCTAGTGTCATCTAGTAAATGTCAGGTGGGATTTTAGCCCAGATCTTAACTTCCAAATATAGTGCTCTATTCAATACATGGCTAGGGTAACTAGGTGGCACAGTGGATAGAGTGCTGGCCCTGAAGTCTGGAAGACTCATCTTCCTGAGTTCAAATTTGGCCTCAGTCACTTAGTAGCTGTGTGACCTTGGGCACACTTCACCCTATTTGCCTCAGTTTCCTCATCTATCAAATAAACTAGAGAAGGAAATGGCAAACCACTCCAACATCTTTGCCAGGAAAACCCCAAAATAGAGTCACAAAGAGTTAGACACAACAAAAAAATGGCTGAACAGCAACAAAATTCATTACACCATGCTGTTTCGTTTTTGTAGTATGTATTGCCAGCACTTAGCACATTACCTGTCACATAGTAAGTGCTTAATAAATATTTTTTCATTCATTCATGTCAACCCCCTTGGAAAAACAATAGCAAAGGGGCAGCTAGGTGGCACAGTGGATAGAGCACTGGCCCTGAAGTCAGGAGGACCTGAGTTAAAATCTGGCCTCAGACCAAACACTTGGCACTTAACTAGCTGTGTGACCTTAGGCAAGTCACTTAACCCCAATTGCCTAAAGAAAAAAATAAAACAATAGCAAAACCCCCAAAATGCACCATTCCAATCATGATGTTGATTCGTTCAGAAGACAGAAACAAGGTAGAGTAAGAAAAAGTGAATCTAAGAGAATGGCAGTATTCTTTGAATGCTTAGAATGACCCGAATTTTGTTGAAGCTAGGGACACTTATAAAGGGTGATGGTTTTCTTTTTCTATACTGGGGGAATGGATGATCAAAGAAGGGATTGCTTCTTTGCTTGAGATTGATGGGATAAATGACAATGGAGAAAAGGCAGGGTTGTTTAATTCTTATTTTGCTTCTGTTTTCTTGGAGAATGTTAATGACTTTTTTCACCGTAAATGACAGAATAAAATCTTTAGCAGAATTGATATCCAAGGTAAGTAAGGAGATAGTAAGAGAGTAGTTAGCTGCCCAGAATTCTAGTCACCTGTTGCAGATTAACTATGTCCTTGGGTGCTGAAAGAACTGGAAGGTATTATTTCTGAGCTACTGTCAGTAATATTTGAAAGCTCATGGAAAACAGGAAAGGTACTACAAGAGTAAAGAAGGGAAAATGTCCTGATGTTCAAAAAAAGAGAAGAAAATAGTCCACAAAGTATAGGAAAGTTAGTTAGACTTAGTAGTGGATAGCCTCCTGAACTCAGAGTCAGGAAGATTTGGTTTCAAACCTTGTCTCAGACACTTAATAGTTATGACCCTGGGCAAATTACTTAGTTTCTTTGGGCCTTAGTTTCTGTATCTGCAAATTGGGAGTGTTAATAGCACTTATCTCGCAGTGTTGAGTTCAAACTCTACATAAATGTTGCTGTTACCAATAAATGTTACAGCCAGTCTAGTATAGACTGGATTTTCAGGATTTTCCTGAAAAATTCCAGCACCGATCTTTGAGATGGTTGGCAAACCCCTCCAAAGAGAAACGGTGATTATGAAGAGCCAGCATGGCATTGTCAAGAACAACTCATGCAGGACTGTTAGTTCCCTTTTTTTGACAGGATTAGTAAACTAGTAGATGCTTAAGTTATAGTTTGTATTTTTGTAAAGCTCTGGTTGAGATAGTTCATAGTATTATTGAGGTGAGGGAGAGATATGGACTAGAGAATAATACAGTTAGATATATCAGAACTGGTTGGGTGGTGAGCTCAGAGTTAATGGTTCAGGGGCAATGTGGTATGTCTTCAGTCTGTACTTTTTAAGCATTTTACCAGTGACTTGGATAAAGACATGGACACTGTGCCCATAAAATTTGCAGATTACACTTATAGAGCATTGTGCTGAATTTTAGTAAGATGAAATTTAGTACAGATTAAATAAATGTAGGTGGCACAATGAATAGAATACCAGACCTGGAGTCAGGAAGACTCCCATCTTCCTGAGTTCAAATCCTGCCTCAGAGGCTTACTAGCTGTGTGACCTTGGGCAAGTCACTTAATCCTGTTTGCCTCAGTTTCCTCATCTGTCCAATGAACTAGAGAGGGAAATGACAACCACTCCATTATCTTTGTCAAGAAAACCCCAAATGGGATCATGAAGAGTTGGACACAAATGAATAACAGCAGCAGAAGTCTTACATTTAGATGCAGAAAATCAATTTCACAAGTACAATACAGTAAACATTCTGTTTGAAAAAGATCTGGGAATTTGATGGACTTTAAACTCAATATAAATCAGTAATATGAAATGTCAGCTCACAAACCTCATTATGTTGAACTGCATTAAGACATTGCTTCCAGGAATAAGGAGGTGATAATCCCTCTGTACTGTGCCCTCATCAGACTCATCTGGAGCATTGTGTTCAGTTTTGTGTGCCATGGTTTAAGAAGAATGTTGATAAACTTGAGAGTGGTTAGAGGCCTGCCGTGAGGATCAATTGAGGGGAGTGGGCATAGCCTGGAGAAAAGAAGACTCAGTATAGACATAATAATTGTTGGGTTTTGTTTTTGTTTTTGTTTTTGTTTTGTGGGGCAATTGGGGTTAAGTGACTTGCCCAGAGTCACACAGCTAGGGAGTGTTATGTGGCTGAGGCCAGATTTGAACTTAGGTCCTCCTGACTTCTGGGCCGGTGCTCTATGCACTGCACCCCCTAGCTGCCCCTATAATAGCTGTTTTCAAGTAGTTTGATGGACTGTTATGTGGAAAAAAGGGTAGATTTAGAATTGGAGTGACCTTCAATTTACAGATGGGGAAACACCCTACGAGGTCAAGTGACTTGCCCAACGTTACATGTCTAGTAAGTGGCAAAACTGAAATTTGAACCCAGCTTGTCTGACTCTAAATCCAGCACTCTTTCCACTCTTCTACACCACTCTTGTTTGCCATGTTCTACTCCATGTGGGCTTGATGTCAGAAAAAAAAAACAAACACCATCGTCAAAAAACAACTTTCTAACAAATAGAGATGTCCTGAAGTGGAGTGGCTATCTATATAGGTGGTAGATTCTTCCTCCTTGAAGGTCTTCAGGCAGAGCCTAGATGACCACTTGTTGGGTTGTTGTAACGGAGATTCCTTTTGGAATAATGGGTTAGACTTGGTCGCTTCCAAGGTCCATTCCAGTTCTTAAATTCGTGGCTCTTTGACTAGGCTCCTTTGATCAGCCTACTGCATCTATATATGCTAAATGTCTTGGAGAGGTGGAAATCAAAGTGCTATGTAAGGTCTGAATTGGAAGGTCACTACTAACTGGGGTTGCAGTGATCAAGGAGAGAGGGAAGATTTGTCTGTTTGGAGGACAATTAGGAGAATATTGCAATAGTCTAGGAGAGAGATAATGAGGCGTTAGAGCTAGGAAATATAAAGAAGGAGCTAGATGGAAGAGTGATTGAAAGGTAGGTATAACAGGATTTGGTTATGTTGGGAAAGGAAGACTTGCAGATGACAGAGTGACAGCTATTAGGCTATCTCAATTCTACTGTCTTAATGAGAAGGAAAAATAGAAGTTATTGTTAACTGTTCAACTGGTTTGAAAAGGCATTTGAATTACATAATAGTTAAACATAATATTCTTTTGGAGTTTTAGGTCATTAAAGGGAAAGGGCAGGGATGAATCTGAGAGTACAGTTTTATCTTTTCTGTTTGTTTAAAAATATAATTGTTTTGGCTCAGAGGCTTATCACAGTGTTTTGGTTACCATGGAAACTTAATCGTTGCTTCATAGCACCACTTGGTGCTGTATAGCATATAAAAGGTATTTGAGGACTAAAACTCCTAGCTTTTGGAAATGAACTAAATCTCTTTACATTTTCTTTTCTGTAAGTTTGGTAGCTTAAAAATCTAATCTCCAAAGTGTTTTGAGTTTGTTTGTCAGAGGTCTGGGATATTCAAAGCTCTCTTTCTCAACTATTGAGCAAAGAAATTCATGCAAATTGCCCAAAAGGTAAAATCTAATAAAAAAAAGATGTTAAATAGCTGGCTGTGTAAGAATGTTTAGAGAAATTCCACTGTGTACTGGGCTAAATGTTTGGAAATTATAACAAATTGAGTTCCTTTTGAAAATACATTTATATTAAATAAAAATTCTTCATGATGATTTATTGCAATGTATTACAATTTTATCAGATTCGTCATAGGATGATAGATTTAGAACCAGAAAGACCTTAGGAAGCAATCTATCTAGTCCCACTTCTTCATTTTATTGAGGAGACTGAGGCGCTGACAGGTGAAGTAGCTTGTATATGGTCATGCAGGTTATGTAAAACATCAAAAGTTCAATTCATACTCGTGTCCTCTTACTCCAGATTTAGCGATCTTTCCATTTATATCACATTGCCTACCGCAATAACTGTTTGAATTATTTTAAGCAATGAGTCAGACATTTTTGGGTGTCATGAAGTTTCACAGTTTGAAATTGTTTTTTTTAATGTAACTTTTTACAACTTGTTGACATATCGATTTAGTGAAGGAAAGGATTTCTTTTTAGTAAGTTTTTCTTTAATTACACACTTCTGCTACCACTACCAACACTTGAGCTCTTGAGCTGGAATGGGACGATGAAGGTTTGATCTCTTTTGTAAGTAACTTCTGATCTAAAATGGAAGTATTGGAAACAGACAACTTTCACTGTTGTTTTTAGTGGTTGTTACTGGAGCCTTGGAAACACTGCTCATTCTTTTACAGAGTACATCTGTGAAGGAGGCAGAATATATAAAGCAAAAATGGAAACCTTCCAATTCTTAATGGTAAACCTGAACTAATGGGTTATTTGATAGCTTCAAAAGTAAGAGGGAAGAATTGGAAGAGATTATTTTGATTTGTATTAAGTGAGATGTAGATAAGACCTTTTATATGTTTTTTTATAATGAAAAATAAAATTTATTTTCAATTATTTCTATAGTAACAACTTCACTTTCTTCACTTTCTAAGGGAGACTGCCTTCCTTCAAAGAGACCCTAGCTCCTTTCCAGCTGTAACTGCTTAAAGATACTATAACGTATTTTATGAGTCATTTTGAGGGTGATTTTAACTGTATCACTTTGCGGTTTTCACACGGATTTCAGAACATAATCTACAACCTGAAGTGTGACTGTATACTGTATAGCTGCAGGTAGGTAGTAGGTCAAGGTTAGTCAGGATTCATAGTCCATCAGCACCATCAGATATCCAGGTCATTGTCTGAATCTTCTAGGTAGGTAGTCATCAGAATTAGACCCATAAAATATATGTAGATAAGCTTGGTGGAAGAGGTTAGGGCAGAATAAAGCAAGGATTGCTGCCTGGCTTCCTCATTGCGCTTTCGCCAGCACCGTGACCTCACAGAGGCCCCAGGGCGCCACTGGCTGAAGCATTTTTGTCCTGTAGTTGGCTCAACCTTTTATATGTTTTTAGCAAGAAGTATAAATTAAATCCTCTTATACTTTAAAAAAAATTTTTGTATAATTTAATACTATTCAGCAAGGAGTATCTGTTATTGTGTACCTAGCAATCAGCTAAGTGTTGTATGGATTACAAAATAAAGAAAAATAATACTCTCTTGTACCTGTTAATAACTTTCACAGTGCTTTTATGTGTGTAGATGTTAAATGGTACTTAAAGCATCTCTGTGGGATAGGTAAAACAGTCATAATCTGTGCCATCAGAGTTTAGAAAATTAAAGATATTGTAAGGGAGGCAGCAAATCAAGTGGGGGGGATTATAAGTGCTATAAGATGTCAGATGAGAGAGATCAATGTATGTCAGAGCCGTTGAAGAAAGCTTTTGGGGGGAAAAGGGGGACTTAAATTGTGCCTTGATAAAAAGGTTGGATTTAAATAAGTAAGGAGGGCGTTCCAGATAGGAGGAACAGCTTGAGCTGTAGAGTTTCAACATTAAAGGCTACCTTTTATGAATCACACCTGTAATCTTATTTTTAAAAATATATATTCTTACCAAAAACCATTTTTCTGTTTCTCTGAAGTTATATTTCCACTGCTTATTAGATTTTTACTTCTGGTTGTAAAGTTTCTGAAAATAGTGCACTTTCTCTGACCACATCATTTTCATTAATAGATGTATTACTGAAAGATCATTGAATAGTGACAGACGTGAACAATATTTTGTTATTAACTCTAACTAGATGAATAATTGTGGCTCATTCACTGGAATTTAGAAGCCTGGGTGCACATACACACTGTACAATTATATGTATAAATGTTTTATATGTTTGTGTGCATAAATATGCACATATGTGTATATGTATTTATCTTTTTATTTGAAACAATATCGATTTAAGAAGATTAGTTATAGAAGCTGTTTATAGTATTCTTGAGAATTAGTACAAAATCCTCTTCAAGTAAAAACTGAAAATGTGGAGCAACTATGTACCAGCAGAGTGCAATGCATACCAAGGAGAAAAGTTAATTGTAGATTAGGACTTATGAAGATACTTGTTCAACCACACAAATACAACACACTTAAACACACAGGTTGTGTGTAAATAAAAACATGAATATGTATGTGTGTACATGTAGAGTTTAGCTGAAGTTCGCTTTGGACTTAATACTTACACTTAAAGGCTTTTGAATTATGGTTAGGATCAGATTGCCTAAAGCTCGAGTTACTATGTAACATAGCTAAATCAGTTGACTTTTTAGTATTTTTCTTGTCTATAAATTAGAGATGTTATATTATGTCTCTTGATTAGGATCACAAGATTTTGACTTGCAAACAGGGCTAATGATGGGATCTGTTTTTATGTTGTACTGGATTCTATTTCTGGAGCTTAAGTAGTGTTATAGGCCTTTTTTTTTTTAAGCATGTGTAAGAATAGCTAAAAGAAATACAAAGGAAAAAATTATGTGTGTGACTCCATTCTAAAGGTAGACTAAAAATATTCATACACTGCTTCTAAAATTCCATTCTGATGCTTTATGGAGGTGTCCTTGGGTTTTTAAAGGTTATACTAGTGGAAAAAATTCTCTTAAGTCCTCTCTAGGTCCTAGATAGGGCTTTGAACAATGGACTGTTAAGTCTGATTATGGATTTCATGTCAAGCTAAGTACAGAAGAGCTCATCACCAGGTTAGCCATAGGATCTTTTTTTTTTAAGCTTTAGCAGCTCCTTAAAAATAATACATATATTTCCAAATTTTTTCCTTCCCTCTTTCCACTGCCCTACCCATTGAGAAGGCAAGAAAAATAAAACCCTTTACAAATATATATAGTTATACAAAGCAAATTTCTACATTAGAAATGTTACTCTCCCCCCACCCAAGAAAAAAGAGAGAGAGAGAGAGAAAGAAAGAAAAAAAATATGCTTCAGTATGGCCTCTTGAGTCCAAGTTCTCTATCTCGAAATAGCATTTTTCATCGAGTCCTTTGGAATTATGGTGGAATCATGTCTATCAGAGAGTTTCTTTACAATATTGCTGTTACTGTTTAGATTGTTCTGATTCTGCTTAGTTTATTTTGTATCAGTTCATATAGGTCTTCTTAGGTTTTCCATAAAAGCAACTCTTTTCATAATTTCTTACAACAAAATGGTATTCTATCACTTTCATATAACATAATGTGTTCAGGAATTCTCTGATTGATTGGTATCTTCTCAGTTTCCAATTTTTTGCCACCACATAAAGAACCACTGTAAATAATTTTGTACATATGAGTCCTTTTACCCTTTATTTGCTCTCCTTGGGGAATAGACTTAGTAGAGATATTACAGGGTCAAAGGGTATGCACAATTTTATAGCTTTGGGGACATAGTTCAAAATTGCTTTCCAGTGTGGTTGAATTGTATCCCAAAAGCTACTAATTAGAAGTTAAGCAGTTCATGTACTCCTCACAGCTATGGGTAGGCAATGCATTCCTAACCATCCAAGAGATAGAGGCAATTATAAAAGATAAAATAGACCACTGTGATTACATGAAACTAAAAAGCTTCCACACAGACAAAATTAATGCACCTAGGCTAAAAAAGGAAGCAGTTGATTAGGAAAAAAGAATCTTAGTATCTAATTTCTTTGATAAGAGTTGAATCTAAAATAAATGAACAATTTATACAGATATGTCTATATCTAGATATATATCACCATTATCCAGTAGATAAATGGTCAAAGGATATGAAAACAGTTCTCAAAGGAAGAATTGCAAAGTATTTGCAACCATATGAAAAAATGTTCCAGATCACATTGGAACAGCTAGGTGGCACAGTAGATAGAGCGCTAGGCCCGGAGTCAGGACAATTTGAGTTCAAATCCAGCCTTAGACTCTTGCTAGCTGTGTAATCCTGGGCAAGTCATTTAACTCTCTTTGCTTTAGTTTTCCTCATCTGTAAAATGGGGGTAGTAATAACATCATCTACCTCCCAGGGCTATTGTGAGGATTAAATAATATTATATTATCGTTATATCAAATGTGCAGTGTCTAGCACATAGTAAGTGCTATAGAAATGATAGCTGTTATTATTAAATGCAATTAAAACAACTGAGGTGTTACCTCATACCTGCAAATTGGCAGAGATGACCAAAAAGTGGCATTAGACAGTATTGGAGGGGCTGTGGGATGATAAGCAAATGAATACATTGTTGATGGAGCTGTGAAATGGTGCAGCCATTTTGGAAAGCAATTTAGAATTTTGCAAATAAAGTAACCAAAATGCCCATATTCTTTAAAGGAGAGACTCCAATCCTGGGAAGTCATCAAACAGAGCCACCCTCCAAAAAAAAAAAACCACAACAAAACAGTATACACAATAACCACAACAATATAATAGAAAGAACAGCCACATACCAAAACATAAAAGTGAAGCAAAATGATAAAGTTCAAGCATGACCCAAAAGAAGAAATATGAGACACTCTTTTTGTGGAGGTGTGGGATCCACAGGTGTTTCACATTGCACATTTTAGACTTTTTCAATGTATTGATCAATGGTGCAGAATTTTTTTTTCCTTTTTTAAGGTTTTCCTTTTTTCCTTTTCCATTGTTTTTTAAACTTTAAAAATTACTGTTTATAAATGGGCTGGCTTTCTGGGAAGTGGGAGGAGAGGTGCTGGGGATACCTAGGGTAATATAAAATTAAAAAAAAAAGAAGGCAATGACAAAAATTTATTTAAATTTTTTCAACTTTCTATCCTTATTCCTTATGTGACTTTGGGCAACTCAATCTTTTTCTGCCTCAGCTTCTTTTTTTTTTTTTTTCAATTGATTTATTTTGAATTATCAACAATCACTTCCATAAGCTTTTTAAAAAAATTTTCTCTTCCTCCCCAAGATGGTGCGCAATCTGATATAGGCTATACATATACATTCTTATTAAACATTTTCACATTAGTGATATTGTAAGTAAGAATTAGAACCAATAGGAGGAACTACCAGGAAGAGGAAACAAAACACAACAGAAGGAAAAAAAATAGCAAATAGTATGCTTTGATCTGCATTCAAACTCCACAGTTCTTTCTTTGGATGTGGATAGCATTTTCTATCATGAGACCCTTGGAGATGTCTTAGATCCTTGTATTGCTGAGAAGGGTTAAGTCTATCAATATTAGTCATCGCACAATGTGGCTGTTACTCTATACAACTTTCTCCTGGTTTTGCTCATTTCGCTTGGCATCATCGGACCATACAAGTCTTTCCAGGTTTTTCTGAAGTCAGCCTGTTCATCATTTCTTATAGCACAATAGTATTCCATTACATTCATATACCACAACTTGTTCAACCATTCCCCAATTGATGATCATCCTCTCAATTTTCAATTCTTTGCCACCACAAAAAGAGCTGCTATAAATATTTTTGTGCATGTGGGATAGAGCATTTTTTCATATGACTATAGATGGCTTTAATTTCTTCATCTGAGAACTGCCTGTTCATATCCTTTGACCGTTTATCAATTGGGGAATTACTTGTGTTCTTATAAATTTGACTTAATTCTCTATATTTTAGAAATGAGGCCCTTATCAGAGAGACTGGTTGTAAAAAATCTTTCCCAATTTTCTACTTTCCTTCTAATCTTGGTTACATTGGCTTTGTTTGTGCAAAAACTTTTCAATTTAATGTAATCAAAGTTATCCATTTTATTTTATTTTATTTTATTTTAACATGAGTTTTTAAAACTTTGGGTTACAGTTTTCTCCCTCCCTCCCTCCCTCCCCACCCATTCTCATTGAAAAGGCAAGCAACTTGATACAGGTTATACATGTGAGGTCATGCAAAACACTTCCATAGTAGTCATGTTGTGAAAAACTAAGTATATTTCCCTTCATCCTATCGCACCCTCCATTTATTCAATTCTGTCTTTTGACCCTGTCCCTCCTCAGAAGAGTTTGCTTCTGATTATCCCCTCCCCCAATCTGCCCTCCGCTCTATCATCCCCCTGCTTTCTTGTACCCTTCCCCCTTTATTTTCGTGAAGGGTAATATAGATTTCCATACCGAATTGTGTATTATTCCCTCAAGCCAAATCCTACGAGAATAAGATTCACTCATTTCTTCTCACCTTCCCCTATTTCCACTCCACTATAAAAGCCTTTTCTTGTTTGTTTCATGTGAGATAATTTACCCCATTCTACCTCTCCCTTTCTCCTTCTCCCAGTATAATCATCTCTCATCCCTTAATTTTATTTTTCAGATATCACCCCTTCCTCTTCAACTCACCCTGTGCCCTCTATTTATCTGTATATATACATACATATAAATTTTTCCCTCCAACTACCCTAATACTGACAAAGGTCTCATTAGTTACAAATATCATCTTTCCATGCAGGAATGTAAACAGTTCAATCTTAATAGGTCCCTTATGATTTCTCTTTCCTGTTTACCTCTTCATGTTTCTCTTGAGTCTTGTATTTGAAAGTCAAATTTTCTATTTAGCTCTGGTCTTTTCATCAAGAATGCTTGAAAGTCCTTTATTGCACTGAATGACCATTTTTTCCCCTGAAGGATTATACTCAGTTTTGCTGGGTGGGTGATTCTTGGTGGTAATCCTATCTCCTTTGTCCTCCAGAATATTATATTCCAAGTCCTGTGGTCCTTTAATGTAGAAGCAGCTAAATCTTGTGTTATCCTGATTGTGTTTCCACAATACTTGAATTGTTACTTTCTGGCTGCTTGCAATATTTTCTCCTTCACCTGGGAATTCTGGAATTTGGCTACAATATTCCTAGGAGTTTTCCTTTGGGGATCTCTTTCAGGAGATGATTGGTGGATTCTTTCAATTTTTATTTTGCTCTCTGGTTCTAAAATAGGGCAGTTTTCCCTGATAATTTCTTGAAAGATGATGTCTAGGCTCTTTTTTTGATCATGGCTTTCAGATAGTCCAATAATTTTTAAACTATCTCTCTTGGACCTATTTTCCAGGTCAGTTGTTTTTCCAGTGAGATATTTCACATTGTTTTCTATTTTTTCATTCTTTTGGTTTTGTTTTACAGTGTCTTGATTTCTTATAAAGTCACTAGCTTCCAACTGCTGTATTCTAATTTTTAAGGAAGTATTTTCTTCAGTAATCTTTTGGACTTCCTTTTCCATTTGGCCAGTTTTGCTTTTGAGGGCATTCTTCTCCTCATTGGCTTTTTGGACCTCTTTTGCCATTTGGGTTAGGCTATTTTTTGAGGTGTTATTTTCTTCAGTATTTTTTGGGTCTCTTTTAGCATCATTCTCAGTTTTTCCTCTGCTTCTCTTACTTGCTCCTCAAAATCCTTTTCCATGGCCTGGGACCAATTCATATTTTTCTTGGAGGTTTTGGATATAGGAGCTTTGGCTTTGTTGTATGTTTTGATATTCTTTGTCACCAAAGTAAGATAATATAGTCTGACTCTTTTTGTACTGCTTGCTCATGATTCCTGCCAATTACTTGAGTTATAAACTCTTTGTTAAGGTAGGGGTCTGTTTCCAGTGTGGGGAATGTACTGTCCCAAGCTTCAGGGGTTTGTGCAGCTTTTTCAGAGATTTCTAGGGACCTGTAAATTTTCAGTTCTTCCACGGTACTGTGATCAAGGGTGAGGTGTTTAATCCTTTCCTGGCATGTGCTCTGTTCTGTGAGTGACCACAAGCACTCTTTTCTGTCTTGGAATGTGAGTAGGATTTCCTCTCCACTGCCACTACAAACTCCACTGTGCCAGTGCTCCTCCTCCCCCCAGGACCGCCATCCAGAACTGTGACCCAGATCTAAGCACGGGCAAAGCAAGAAAATCCTGCACCAGCAGAGAGATCCCTGCAATCCCCCTCTGATCAGCCACTCGATTCCCAGTGGAAAGTGTTAGTTTTGTGAAAGGAATTTTTGTGAAAATAGGAAGAGATATCTTGAAGGAGATATATCTAAAGTCTTTAATTCTTATTAAAGCAGGGGGCATAGTTATCTTGTGAAAGTAAAAGGGTCTGGGTTAGGTTTTGAGGTACATAAAGAAGAATGTCAACAAGTTGAAGTCATGGTGCTGCCTGATTAATCTTCCTTATTACAAAGATCTAATCATGTCAATCCTGTTCACTTTGATTTTGCTCCATGTTACCTACGGGATAAAGTCCAAACTTTTCTTGGCCCATTTTTCAAGGTTCTCCATAATTTGGTACCATCCTACCTTTCAAAAGACATTAAACTACCTTCTCCATATTTTATGGACCAGTCAAATTGGACTATCAGTTCCCTCTTTTCAACTTTCATGCCTTTGCTTATACCAGGAATATTCTTATCTTCTTTCCCCATTTTCATTGAAATTCTTCTTGGCATTTGAGGTCCAGCTCACATGGTACCTTCTTTATGTGTTTTTTCCTCTTGTTTTCCTCAATCACATGTGATCTCCTTCCTTAGATCATTTGTAGGTCTTTGTTTAGACACATCACATTTTGTAGTATAAATATTTTTATTGTATTCCTCTACAAGATTATAAGGCTTCGAGAGTACAGAGACTCTGATTTATTTCCCCTTTCATCACTTCACTGATATTGAAGTATCTTCCTCCAGGACTTATTATAGATTATTAAAAAATATATATTGAAAGAGATGAATTGAGGATTGCACGGTACCTGGCACATAATAAGCACTTAGTAAATTCTTGTTGATTGAGTATTGGACCCAATCATAATGATTTTTGTGGCTTTATTTAGCAACATTGAGCAGCCTTTCAAGTTTAAAAATCATTTATTAAAGCAAAAGGCAGTGGACTGGGAGCTGAGACTACAAAGACAAAAATGGTGGTCCCTGCCCTCGGGGATCTTATTATTGAGTAGGTGAGAAATGGACAGTGAGAGTTACTCAGGATTGGAGATTAGCACTATAAATACCATGGAATGTCAAGTGGTGGAGTGATTCCAAGGGAAATTCTGTGACTCTGGAGTCCAGACTAAGTGAAATCAAAACTAGGAATTAAGAGACTGGAGGTTAGTCATAGGACTGATGTGCTTAATTTTTATTTGTTGATACTTAAGAAACAAAAAGAAGGGAACTGAACATTGGTTCCCCACCCTTTTTCAATAACATTTAAAATTTAAACTTTTTATTTGTTTTGTTCCTCCAGGTTGATCCAAAAGACTATATGTTTAATGGCTTGAAGGATGAAACAGTAGGTCGCTTACCTGGGAAAGTTGCAGGACAGCAGTTTGTCATTCAAGACTGTGAGAACTGCAACATCTACATCTTTGATCACTCTGCTACAATCACTATTGATGATTGTACAAACTGCAGAATATTTCTGGGACCTATAAAAGGCAGTGTCTTTTTCCGGAATTGCAGAGATTGCAAGTGCATAGTAGCCTGCCAGCAATTTCGTACTCGGGATTGTAGAAAGCTAGAAGTCTTTTTGTGTTGTGCCACACAACCCATTATTGAGTCCTCAGCAAATATCAAGTTTGGCTGTTTTCAGTTTTATTATCCTGAGCTAGCTTTTCAGTTCAAAGATGCAGGACTGAGCATCTTCAATAACACATGGAGTAACATCCATGACTTTACACCTGTGTCAGGAGAAAACAATTGGAGCCTCCTGTCAGAGGATGCAGTGGTTCAGGACTATGTTCCTCTACCTACTCTTGAAGAGCTCAAAGCTGTACGAATTTCTACAGATGCCAGTAGGAGCATTGTTCCAATAACTCGGGGTCAGAGGCACAAGAATAGTGATGAATCCTGTTTGGCTGTTTTATTTGCTGGTGATTATACTACTGCAAATGCCAGGAAACTAATTGATGAGGTGAGAAACTTTTTTTTTTTCTTTATCTTTTTCTTTTCCTCAACCAACTTTATAAAAAAATAGCATTAAAAGTAAAAGTCACATTTTGGTCCTCAACTTAGTATCTGGTAGCCATTTTAAAATCTAAATATTTCTATTTTCAATAGATGCTTAGCAAAGGTTTTTTGCTGGTTCAGACAAAGGAAGTATCAATGAAACCTGAGGATGCTCAGAGAGTTTTCCAAGGAAGAGCACCTGATTTTATTCCTTTACTGGAAAAAGGTAAAATTGGCGGGGGGAGGGGGGTTTAATAGATTATATGAGAAAATCTAATTATACACAAAATTATCTTAATGGTAATTTTGGCTGGGGCCAATCCACTTCAATTCTTATATGTACATGTAGTACCCACTGGACTCATTTCTGATTCTGTGGGATTCTTGCTTTGCCTTGAATATTCTTCCCTTCCTCAGTTCTCCCAAGTTATCTCCTTATAGTTGTTCAAAACTTGTGAAATTCTTTTGTCCTTCAGAAAGCTTTTCTGGTGATGAGGCAGTGATTTTCCTTTATTCTATTGTGTTAATAAATGAAACGCCTTTTTACTTTGTTTACCTCACTGAATAACCAACACATTTTATATTGGGAAGCTATAGAAGTGGCAAAAGAGGTGATAGAGTTCCTGCCCTGAAGGAGCCTAAGCTTTGAAAGACATAAGAATACTATAATAGGTCAAATTTGAGAATACATATTTTATGTATATTGTCTTGACGTATCTAAAATTACCTTTGCACACTTGAGCCTCACAAATTAACGTTTCTTAGGTATCAGATTTTTCCATGAAATTTGGTATTGAAAAATGTCTTTTGTGCACATGGAAATGAGACTTGGGATATCTGTTCCAGATTTGTAACTGATGCTTCCATGACAAGAGTTAGGGTACAATTTAGTTGCTTATGAGGGAGGGAATGTTTAAAAATCTTTTTCTATTCACCTAAAATTTTATCAGACATCTCTTGATATTCCAGAGCAAATTTGTAATATGCTTTAATTTGTTTTGAACTCTGTGGTTCAAATGATTAGTCCCATAGAAATTTAACAGAATGACATTTATAAATAATAATGGTGCTACACAAGAACTCGGGGATAATTTAAGTTACGGAAACTGGATGGAACTACCCTAGGAAAACTAATACATAAAATATCTGCATTTGTATAATTGCATAATAGAGCCAGAGTTGAAAAGGCCATGAGAAGTCAGATCTAGTGTAACTTTCCTGCCAGTGGAATAATCTTCCTTATTACAGGGAGATTTTTCTGCTTAAATACTTTGAGGGACAGAAGATTCACTACCTAAATTCTTTTTTATATTTAATTGAAATATGCCTTTGCAAATTTTAGCTGTTAGAACTAATTCTGGGCTCTTAGATACACAACATCATCACATAGTAAGTTCTTTTAGGCAAGGCTAGAGCCTGGGGGTCCTGTCTGGGGTTCTGGGTTTTATGGCCTTTTTACAGAGTGTTTTTGAGCATTGTGAAACAAGTTATAGAAGCTTCCACATCTTGATCTTCAGTCCCACATCACCAAATGTCTACTGAACATCTTAAACAGGATATTCTGGAGACACCTCGATCGCATCATGTCCAAAATAGAACTTACATTACCTACCAACACTCTCAGGGCTCTAGACAGCTCTCTGACTGTAATTTGCCCAATAGGACCTGACTCGCATCAGTAGAGAAGCTGTGTCACTGGGAGCTTTCTACACCAATGAAATCGCCAGTCCAGTCCTTATCTTTGTATACAGGGTGTCTCAAAAGTCTTAGTGCAGTTTTAAGCTTTGATAGCTAGTGCCTAGCTAGCTATCTTTGAATTGTTTCTAATATATTTTAGCTTCTTCTTGAAAGGCAGAGATAGAAATCATACGTCTCTATATAATGCCATGAATATGAAGGTAATTGGTTTTTTTTTTTTTTTTGGTGACAGCTCATGAAGCTTTTGAAACTGTAAGCAAGTCAACCAAATTATCTGTTTTAGGAACTGACCTGAATATATCTCAACTTTCTGTTCAGCTCCTTGAAGTATGAAAATGTTGTAAATACTCTGTCTTTCCCAGTTGAGTGTACTTTGTTCTGTTATTGGAGGTAGTTAATAGGAATAATAAACCTAAATTCAAGCATCATATTTTACTGTCTTTAGATTTAATAACCTAAGAAATGTTGCTTTCAATTAATTTACATATTCCTTAAAAGAAATGATGAAAAATCAAGTAGTATTTCAACCCAAGTTGACCCCCTTGGGTATTCTGTCATTTATTGTAAACTACACCTACTTACCACAAATTTATAATAAATTACTTGCTCCTGTTTTTTTCCCCATTATATTTACTTTAGTTTGGTAAGTTGCCTCATTCCTATGTCAAATGGAATAGAGCTAAATAGGGAAATAGATAATTTTCTCTTCCAGGAGCTCTCAGTTGAATTCATTTACACTGGCAAATACTACTTTTGTGGTGTTGTTCTTTTTTTCCAAGTAGTGAAAAAAAAAGAACCACCTTGAGATTAAGTTAGAAATTAAATACTGCTGAGAGAAACAGAGTGGCCTTAATTTCACCCTCTTTTTCACCACACACAATTTCAGATTAGCAAGGTTTTTACCATTTTAAACATATTCACACTGTGGAAAGTCCTGGAAAGGCATTTTTCTGTTTTCAGTTTTGGATGGTAATCATCAGTGGAATTTGGCCCATTACAAAGTTCAGCCATTCAAGAGGGTTCTTGAATATTCTTTTTGGGGGCACCTAGGTGGTGCAGTGGATAGAGCACCGGCTCTGAAGTCAGAAGGAACTGAGTTCAAATCTGGCCCCAGACCAGACACCTGACACTTAACTAGCTGTGTGACCCTGGGCAAATAACTTAACCCCGATTGCCTCACACCAAAAAAAAAAAAAAAAATCTTCTCTTTGACCTAAAATTTTCATGTAAATGTTGATTCTTCTTTTTCTTGCAGTATAATATTCATGTTTTACTAACTTTGTTAGCTACTAAAAAGGATAGCATAGGAATAGGGACTACTGGACTTGTCACTTGCTTAATATAGGGAGCTCTCAAGTGAGGAAATTTCTTTTACCGTTGGATTCTGACATGTTCTCTGCATTTTATAGCTGTAGTTGCCTAGAGAACTGAGGTTAGGTGATTTGCCCAGGATCACATAGTCTCTTTGTGTATGAAGCAAGACTAAATGGGAATAATAAACTAAATAAGATGGAGCTCTTTATTTTAGATTTTGAGCATAAATTTTATGAATTAAGATCCACTTCTCGTTAGCAACCTCTAACAATATTACTGATAGTATGAAGGATCAGTTTATTATTAATTAAAAAATGGATCTTTAGACCCTTAATAGATTTATTAATCTTCTGCTGGTTTCTTGCTGTCAGTCATTTCCCTATTTAGAGAATAGCATAAGAGAGGAAGTGATGTTCAATTAAGCCCTTTTTACTACTTCTTCATAACTGTGGTAAAAGTTTGGTAGATGAAGAAGCCAAAAATCCAGTAAAGTTTCAGTTATCTGCACATATTGCCTATATACTCTAATGGATCTATGATCTCACTTGTTAATGCTTTCTTCTATGATTCAGATCACCGTTCACCTCTTCCTGCCTACTGTTTGCAACTCTCATCCAATTTTTGCCATAAATTCTCTGGACTGTCAGTGGCCATTAATTCAATAATAGAGAATACATTGAGGGATGGGCATCATGGCACATACTTGCTGTGAGTTATGTGGCTGGTGTGTAAGAGAGTCTTGCCCTAGGAATATTTTTATTTATGTTGATCCATGGGTGGTGGCCATGAAATGGGGCATGGAGAGAACAAAAGAATGCAATTGAGGACTTTCTACTTCAGGGCCAGGAGCAGTGGAGAAATTCTTGATAACCTTCCAATATATAACAGTTTTTAGGAAACATTAGTTCCCATCAGAGGCATCATGCCCTCTGCTGAACTGAATAACCAAGTTACCCAACCTTTATAGGGAGAACTCTTGTAAGAACAACAGAGATTAGGGACTGGGTCTGTGATCAGTATGGATCTAGGACCACGTGCTCCCCTTAACTGAGGACTGTGCAGCTACTTTTGCTGAAAGATGTTCCTTGTGCCAGTTGGAATGTCTAACTTTGAAAGATCTGTATGCTGTGATTCCACATGGTTCTTGACCTGTTTATTACTGGCAGATTGATTATCTTGGCCATTTTCCTCCTTTTAAGGGCAAGAGGTTTATACTTAATGCAGTTGTTGATTTTTCAGAATACACTAAGTCCTTTACTGTGGCTGCCACCATCAAAGCTCTTCCGGAATATTTTTTTTCTTATGGGCCCACATACAACTGCATTTGATTAGGGAACCTATTCTTCCCTGAAGAAGGGCTGAGATTCAGCCTATTGCCCCTGTATTTACTGGGTTTTCCATCCATTGTACTATTCTCAGGCAAGTGATATCATTGAACTCTGGAATGGATTTTTAAAACTACAACTTCATCATCACACTCCTAAATATTGGGGTTAGTGTCCCACCTCCCAATCTCTTTAACAAATCAGTACTACTTCAAGAAATGGGAGGGCTCTCTCTGGTCCAGCAGTGTCTTTGATCCAGATATTCCTTATCCAAGATGGATTTTTTAAGATATGATTCTAGTTAACTGTCTTCAGCCCCATCAGATACCATCTTCCATGCATGTCACCTAGGCCTGGAAGTTTCTGTTCCCTCAGAGCGCTCTATACAACTTGTGCAATTGTTCAGGTCCCCCTTGATTGATGGGTTTTCTTTCCCCTGAAATGGTTGGGATGGCTCCTTCCTAGAAATGATTTGGGACCCCATAGGTGGAATTATGGGGAGAAGCTTGGCTTTTTAAATAATCTAGGGGAGTTGAAACATTCTTTTTATAATCATGGTAAATGACAGTTCACCTGGAAGAAAGGGAATCCTTTAGCTGACAGTGGTAATCTTGAGTACCTATACACAAAAGAAGGAGAGAGTCTTCATTCAGTACTCACAGATAAAGGAGGTGTATCCCTCAACATGGAGCCCTATTGCTATTATGCCCCAATGGAGCTCCCAGGTAAGGAACGGTTTTGGCTGTTGGGCTGGAGAACACTGAAGAGGTGAGAGTATGAGGTGAATCCCAATAGCATGGCCTTGGTCCTGGGACAGGTTGCATGGAAGAGGCTTTATGTCCTCGTAGCTACCTCAATACACATCACCTAGACCTCTGACAAGGATTAGTATGGGAATTGAAGGTGTTTATCTGTATCCTGGGTGTGATAATCTTGGCAATAGGCCTGGGTCATCCTGGTGGTTTTTATCTGTTCTGAACTGATATTATCCCTACTGTAGAAACTGTACTTTTTAGATAGTTCTGTTATTTTGTTTTTATATTTTTGTTATTTTGTATTAAGCCTCTCCTCCAGCCTAGCCTTATGCTAGACTTTTTTTGAAGTAAGAATTGCTTTGACTATTTTAGGGATAGAAAGACCAGCTATAAAATTTTGGGGACCTTTCCACTCAGTGGATATATTGTAGTAGGAGTTGGTGAATCCAGTGGTAGAGTGTAGTAGGAGTTGATGAATGCAGTGGTGGAGATTAATTTTTTAAAAAATTTCAGTTGTACACTTGTAAAATCTTAAATCTTATTTTTATTGCCTTTTTTTTCTGGTCCACAAGGGTGTCATTGCATTCTAGTCTTGAACCTTAATTATTGCAGTGTTCTGAATTATGCCTGGTCTAGAATAAGTACCATTTTCACTTCCTTTATATGAACATTTAGGATGGTGATCAGGTAGGTAACCGGAGGCACCACATTTGTGCTCAGATGTGGTTGCTCCTACTTCCTTGATGGTTTAAAAAAAAAGCTTAATAAAACAATCTTTATAAATTATTTACATTTTCTTCTGTTCATTGTCCTTTTGATTTTATCCTTAAATGCTCTCAGGATGAATTTTATAATGTCTTAATGAAAATATCCATGGATTCCTAGATAGGTACTGCTGCTAATTGACACTACCAACACAAAGAGATCTAGGAGGTAAAACCCAGGTTTATTATATGTTTCTTCAGAGTTTGTAATAACTCTGAGCAATCAACAGAGATTTCCTAAAGCTTATATAGTCTCCAATTACATCAGAGAAAAAAAATTTTTTAAAAAGGAAAAAGTACAAGGTGGGGGGAAAAAAGGAAAGATAGAAGTTTGAATTTATAGCCGCCAGAAAGGAGAAAAGGAATTTATGACCACCAAAAGGAAAAAGTCACAGATACAGTTGTAAGATTTAATTTCAAAGATAACTGAAGAGGAAAGGTCATATCAGATCCAGTTTATCAATAAACACTAGGAAGGGCTAGCCTGGGAAAATTCTTTTATTTTACCCCAGTCTCATTTATTATCTTGGTCAAAATAATTGGGAGTCTCAGCTATTTTAGTGCACCATGGGGAAAGCCTGAGCTGGTGAGGTGACTCCTCACAATTAGTGGCAGTGCTAGACCCAAATAATAAAAGAAAAAAATAATAGAAACCTCTTACAACAGTTTCTCACCAAGCTTCATCCAAACTTGTTCTTCCTGCCACTGTTTCTCAGTTTTATTAAATCCTACTGCTTACAATCTTTCACCATCTTTATCTGTAAGATTCCTACAGATAAGTTTCTATTCTTGGTCAGTGTTGGCACTTGGGTACATTGTCTCTCTGCTTTGCACAGAAGTCATTGCTAATTGGAGTAGGTTCCTAGGCTCTTCTGTTTTCTTTAATATGACAACTGAATTGCAATGAAATCATTGGAGTAACTTGGGTTGATATCCAGTTTTGCCTTCTCTTACCCATTTTTTGGCAATAGCTTCTTTAAACAAGTTAGGTTGGAGTTATTTTAATTGTGTGCAACCTTTTTTTTTCTTTTAATTTTTATCCTTCTAAGAGTTTGTATGAATTGGTTTTTTGCTCTAGCAAGTTGGTGGTTTGACTTTCCACAGAAAGCTGGTTCACGAACAACTAACTTTACTAAGGAGTTATTTCTTGTTTGTTAGAAATAAAAACAAAATTGATTATATGTTGGCAGCTTTTTTTTGTTGGAAAGTGGTTATAATTTTAACTCTTTTAGGGGAGCTTATGGTAAATGCTTGAAGTTAATTTTTAATATTCTAATATAAGGCAAACAAATAAGAATCACTTTAAAGAATAAAGGTGATTTGATATACTTTAAAGGTAATATCTTTCTCTTTGTACTCATCAAACATTTAGACATAGGTACTTTTAGAGAAAATTTACATATTATCAAAAACATGGTTAGTGATCCTTTTATTTCCATGCTAAAATAACTTTTTAAGAAAGGAAGAGAAATAGACTTCAAAAATGATTATTTGACAAATAGGTAGGATTGCAAAATAAGATGATCATTTTTCTGAAAGGTTATAGGCACCTTTAAAGCTTTCTCATTTGTTTATGAAATAATAGTGATTATTGAAATATATTTCCTTTCATTTACTGAAAATTGAATAGTTAGTAAATAAGTTATGAAAAGATTATTATAGTCTGTTCCAGAATGTATCAGATTTATTCATGTGAATTTTGAGGATGTAGGTAACACTAAAAAAAAAAAAATAGGCCTGTAGTACTGAAATCTTTCCCTTCCCTCTTCCATAGTTAACAGGAAATTTTAGTGAGAAATTTCTGGCTTTCTTTGAAAGCATTTACTGTATTGCCCTGTAGGGATGCTTATTAAAATCATACTCTTTATTTCTCTATCAATTCAAACTTTCCTCCCACTCTCAGTGGTACTGAAAACCCTCAATTCACAACCAATCTCTTTCTTTTAACCCAATATTTATATTGTATGAGCATCAAAACCCTGTTACCATTTTCATTTGATGAGGCAAACACTCAGGTCTGAGCCTTTTTCGTGATGAGCTTTTATTTAGATTGCCTTCACTTTCCCAGCTCACTGTCCCTTTCCTCCTTTCCTTGAAAGACTATCTGCAATTCTCCCATCCTCTTAAGTATTTTTTGACTGAAAACCAGGTTGATTTTTTTAACCATCTTTTCTTTTTTTCTGATTATGCATTGTATATCTTTTGCTTTTAGCACTCGCAGTGTTAAAAAAAATTTGCTTGTATGAGTAATGCCACCTACATAAAATAATCTATATCAGTTCACTATTATTTATGGGGTGGGGATGGTGAGAGTAACAGCAGTGGTGGGGATGATTTCTTTGGTAAAGAGAGAGACTTTCTGATGAGGAAACTCCCTCCTGTGCCGATGGAGATCATCAACTTAAGTCCTGAGAGAGTTGTTTAGGGCAGTTTGAAGTTATGTGATTTGTCCAGGGTCTCTCGGCCAGTGTGTCAGAAGTGGGATTTGAATCCAGGTCTGTCTCCTAAGTTGGCTGTCAGGCATTCATTTATACTGCTGCTCCTTTTATTACCTGATGTAAATAGTTTGTTTATTTTATTCTGTTTAGTTCCTCTGAGAAAGAAACTCTATTTAAATTGTTGCTTTAGTGGCTGGTATAATGCTGTGTGAGCCTGTAAATATATCTTCTTGATGAAAAACTAATCATTGTAATGTGTAAGCATTGTTGTACGGCTACACTAAAATAGTGAGAAAGTACCTAATTTTAAGCTGTCTTAACTATTATATCACTTTCTCTACAAAAATTTTACAAATAAATTCAGTGTTTTTTTCATATTTTAACATTTATTTTTGACAGTGATATTGTTACTCTTGAGAGAATCAGAGGAAGAACCCTAAACCCTAATTGCGCTCTAACCCTAACCTTAACCCTAATTGCTCTCTAACCCTCTATAAATAAGGAAATTGAGGGATAAAGTTTATAGATTAATGACAGCTATGAGTATAACATATTGTGTCATTCTGTGTAGATTTTGGTATCTGAATTTTAAGAAGCCTTTAAACAATGGAAAAGTCTAATTGTCATAGTCCACCAAGTGAGGATTAGGGGCAGCCCTGGCTCAGGCCAGGACTCTCTTGGTGAACCAAGAACTTGGTTCAGTGTTGGGATGACCATTAGTCATTCAACAGGTTTTTTGTTTGTTTGTTTGTTTTAGTATTCAACAGTTTTTCAGTTTTTTTTTTAAACAAGAATGACTTAGCCCAACATAGAAAAGATATTCAACAAGGATTCTCTCACACTTCGAGTAGGTAAATGCAACCCTTCTCATCAGGTGTGATCAGCAGAGGAGGGTGTGGTGACTCAGGAGTTGAGCAAGTCTAAAAGGCCCCAGCTGCACTTGGGTGGGCTCTTCTGTGCCCTTTGATGACCAGAAAGTTAGATCCATATTCCCAGAAGTTGCATCAAGGGAGGCTAAGCTTGAGCCTTTGTCCCCTGGGCTAAAATCAAGATTGTTGTGATATCTTCCTTGTTTTTCAGGGCAAAACCAGTCTAATTTCTTCAAGGGAGGGAATTAGGATACTGCTTTTATAACACTATACAAAGTTGTACTGTGGTATAGTATTTTTAAATTGTGACAAAAGAAACTAAGCTCCCTGGTATAGAGTTACGGGAAAGCCCTGTCCTGCTCCTAGCTTTATAAAAAATATACTTTTCATGAAATACATAGAAAATTGATTATTCTTTATTCATATGTATTTGTAGGTTTGTAGCCTTTTCTATCTCTTCTTTCTAGTCAAATGTTCATTTCTAACACCTACAAATCTGCAACCTTAACTATTTTTATCCAGACAACACAAAGTTCTCCTCTGTACCATGTGCTTTGATACTTTATTACAGTTTAGTGGTTAATTACATCCCGTTTTGCATTGTTCCCTAATCATTTCACCTGTACAAGGCTTGTCTTCCCAACAAGATTATGCACTCCTTGAGGGCAGAAATTGTCTTGTATGTGATTTTTCTGTCTCACAGTGCCTATTGAAATGCTTAGCACATAGTAAGTACTCATAAAAATGCATGTTGAATTAAATTGAACATATTTTCTGTGGCCAACTCATAATTACACTCTGGCTAAAAATTTGACAAGTTCAATTTGAAACTGAAATGAACTTAATGAAATACGGAAATTGTAATAGAAAGTGTAACTAAGCCTTTATAATAGAATTTTAAGCACAATCATCTTTTATTATTCATGTTAATAGAAGGAAAAAGAAAGGTACACACTATCAGTGAGAAGACTAAAAAAAAGTTATAAGGCTTTTGGAAAGCTGTCTGAGACTAGGCTTGGAGGGATACTATCAGACAATCATTACCTTTTTGGTGCCTGGAATTAATTCCCTCTTTGCTTGGCTTTGGTGGACCAAGGCATGGCTTGGATGTCAAGGGGGTTGGAGGCTTGAGGCTGACAGGAGTAATCTACTCAAGGACAATTAAGAGCTGGTTATAATGGCTTAGATTTAAAAAACAACTTTTTTCTCCTTTTCTGAAATGGACAAAGTGTTATGGGCATGTGGGTATGAATAGAAATTAAAGTGATTTAGTCATAGAATCATAAACTCTTAAAGTTGGAAGATCATTTAGTTTAACCTTTTAGCCTTCCCAAGATCATTTATAATCTAAGATATCCAATAATGAAAAGGGATGTCTCTTCCTCATGGTGAGTCAAAATCTGTCTCACTCTGCCTTTTACTCATTGGTTCCTGTTTTCTGATCTCTCTTCTAGATGAAAACTATTCATTATGTGACAGTTCAAACTACTATCATCTTGGTTACTTTTCTTTGGATACGCTTTGATTTGTCAATAGCCCTTTTAAAATGTGGCATATACTACTGAAAAGAATGCAGTTCAGATGCAGTTGGACCAGTGCAGAATAGAGTAGGTTTTTGTCTCTTTCCTTTTTGACAACATTTCCATTAATGTTACAGAAGATTGCATTAGGGTTTTTTGGGATTGTCTATTTCCAAAAGACTGCTATTTTCTTTTTTTTTTTCCCCTTGGGGATTGGGGGTAAGGAAGGGTAGGCAATCAGGTTAAGTGACTTGCCCAGAGTCACACAGCTAGTGAGTGTCTTGAGGCCACATTTGAACTTGCGTCCTCCAGACTCCACGGCTGGTGTGCTATCCACTGCGCCACCTAGCTGCCCCTTCCTGCTCTTTTTAAAATCATATTTAGTGTCGTAGATTTAAAGCTGAAAGGGACCTTGGAATCCAGCTAGTACAACCCCCTCATTTATAAAGAAAAAAAGGACCAGAGAAGGTCACAGACTTGTAAGTAGACCTGGGATTTGAATCCAGAATAAAATCTTTACCTTAATATATATCAGTCATTATTCCTTCCTACCAGTACTATGAGATTATATTTATTTTACTCTGTTAAAGTTTCAAATTTGATTGTTGCCTGCATTCATTACCTTGGTGCATAGAAGACATGAAAACCATAAATGCTGTTTGTTTCTAATCTTTGTGTTATTCTGTGAATTAAGGGTAACTCTTCCCACTGTTCTTTTTTTCTACATTGCTTTCTATAGTATCTGATTTTACTAAAGACATCTAGGCATTTTTTAATATCTCCCACAAATTCAAACTTAGGATTACTTAATGTACCACTAGTTCTACCACATCATGGAAGTTGCTTGCCATGTTTTACTGCCTACCATAAAGATAGTAATAATAATAGCTAATATTTATAAAAGCTTTAATGTTTGCAAAGCACTTTACATACATTTCTTCATTAATTATTTGAAGAAGTCTTAACCATGTAATGTAATCATCCTTCACACCCTTTCAACCACTTTTCCCTTGCCCTGCCCCTCAAAAGTGCTGCATATTTCCCTTAGGGAAGAGAGGAAAAGCTAATTTTAGAATATATATTAAGTACCTTTCATTAATAAAATAGTTCTTTGGTTTTCTTCTAGGTCCTGTTATTGCTTTGGAGTTTAATGGAGATGGTGCAGTAGAAGGATGCCAGCTGATCGTAAATGATGTGTTCAATGGGACCAAGGTGAGAAATTCTATCAGATTGTAGGAAGATAGGGATAAGGCATGTACTTGAAAATTTTGGTATAGGGAACTCCCTGTTGAGTAAATTGTTCCACCAGGACAAGTCATCACCTTCTCTGCATCTCCAGTCTGAGTTTTGCCTAGAGCATTACAAGATTAAGTGACTTGCCCAGGGACTATATAGCCATTGTGAGTCAGAGGTAGGACCTGAACCCCAGTCTTCATAGTTTTAGGATCAGCTCTCAATCAACTACTTCACAGTGCCTCTTAAAAATTGTATGAAATGATAATAGACTTAACATATTTATAGTTGAGTTAAAATATTTGTTCAAACAATTTTCCTCACACTAGGTGATAGCAATATTACTTCAAGTAAGCAAAAAGTCAGTTGATTCAAAACTTCCCTGATTTGGAATTTTGATCGTTAGAAAGCAGCCAGGCCTAAGTTTGCCTTTGTATTATCTATAAATAAATCATTTAGGAAGTAAATTAATTAATAATGGATTCAGTTCATCAGATACTTATTGGAAATTTAGTATGTGCTGCAGACTTTTCTTACAGGAGAAATGTAAGACGTTGGGGATAGGGCATTTGAAGAAGCTGTTCTCTACCACGGGAACAATAAAGGGTTGTAAAATTCAAAGCTAAAATGTATGATACATTATAATAAGAAAAAGGTACTTCTGTCCAGGGGAGAGGTAAATATGAGTGACTGTAGCTGTCCTGCAAGTCTTCTTGGAAGAAATGCATTTTTAGCTGTACTTTGGAGGATAAGTAGGACTTTTCTAAGAAAGGCAAACGAGGAAGAATATTTTCTGGTCCAAATTAGGGGAAATATGAGCAAAGACAAGAATAATTATGATATGTTCCAGCAAAATGGGAAGTCTGAATCTTGACTAGCATTGAAAATAGCCAGTGATGGAGAGTCTTGAATGTTAGGGTAAAGAATCAGAACATAAGCAAGGGCTCTTAACCTTTTCTGTGGGTGTCCTGGACTCCTTGGGCAGTTCAGCAAAGCTTATGAACCCCTTCTCAGAATCATGGTTTTAAATATATGATGAAATGTATAGAATTATAGAAGAAATTCTGTGTGGTTATCAGAGTATTAAAAAGACAAGTTCATAAGCTCTAGGTTAAGAACTTGAGCTAGAGACAAGATACCATCTTGTGCAGCTCCTTCAGAGGAGGAACTGGGACTCCCTTAATGTAATAGAAATAGTAAGTGGGCAGAGCCAGGACCAGAGCACAGGAGTTTTGACTCCTAAGTCCATTACTCATTACCCTTTTTAATGCTGGATTTTAGATTTAGAACGTTTTATTTTCTTGAATAGGGGGAAAAAAACTATTTACAAGTACTGCTGAGCACTTTGGAAATAGCATTATTGAGTTTTTAAAATAGCTTTTACATTTTGTTAAACAATTTAAAGCTGTCTGGGACTTCAGATCATTTTAGCTGAGCTTTCAATTTACAGATGAATAAACTGAAAGCAGAGACACTAAATTAAATGACTTGCCCAATATCCCAAGAAAGTAGCAGATCCCAGCGTTGAATCTAGGTCCTTTTGACTCCAAATCCAGTGTTCTTATTAACACTGTGTGACATTAGCTTATCAACTTAATTAGTTAAATGTAAGACACCTGTTTATTAAAGCAAATTCCCTAAACACCTCTGCAAGTCCACACTTCCTTAGTCTAATTATTGCTTACATCTTTGCAATAATCTATACTTTTAATTTTTCACTGGTTTAGATATTCATGAAAATTAATATCATGATTTGCTGCCATCCTTTTAGATTTTTTAATTTCCTGGAAAATACATGTATGTTATTACATTTACTGCTTTTGTTTTGTTGAATTGCTTTTCTTTTCATTGTTATGAGAAAGTGTGAGATTTATTGGGAAGTAATGGTAGAAAAATATTTTAAAGCACTAATAAAACATTAAAAGATAAATTTAAAAATCCCCAAATTACCATTTACATTTATTTTTCTTTACACTTGGAGTCAAGAAACCTAGACTTGAGTCCCACCTCATGAACTTTGTGACGGGCAAATAATTTAATAGCTCAGATCTCAATCTCCTCATTTGTAAAATGGAGGTAATCCTCATACTATCTAACAATTTAACAGAATGATTGTGAGCAATGTGTCTTACAAACTTTAAAGTGCTATGTTATTGTTATTTGATTACCAGTTCTCCCTAGTATGTAGAATTATCATACTTGTAATGTTTCTGCATTTCATGAAAATATTTGCATTGAGAAGAATGAATAAGATATGCCATAGAGCAGTAGATTCTCCTGCTTACTAATAATAATTTTGCTATACTTGGAATAATGTTGCATTTAATATGGGATAGTTTGGCGAGATACATATAAATCATTATGTGAATATTTTCTAGTTATTGGGAAATAATTATAGAAAACTTGCAAAAACAGAAGGAAAAAGTCACACAGGATGGAAAAACGTGGATTTCAATCAACATTACTGGAGGGGACATTCAAATTGAGATCACAAACCATTGAAGTATATGAGTTGATAGGTTGTTGTCACTCTGGTTTTTGTGATTTAAGATTTCCTTAATAGACACTTTTTTTTTTTTGAGAGCATGAACCTTTTAAGTGGGTGCATACACAAATTTTGGTGGGGAGGAATTTAAAACTCAAGATGTCTGTGTATGGAGTTGGGAAGTACTTTATGCTTTCCTAGCTACTTTCACATCTATATAATCTCAATTTTCTTAACAGTCTGGGCATTAAGAGGGCTGATGTTAAGAGACAAAGAATGGTTAAGTGACTAGTTAATTAAGACATTTAGTGATTGAGCCAGGATTACTAGGACTAACCCAGTGCTCTTTGTATTATATATGACACCTTTTTATATAAACCAAAAGGCATTGCAGTTTAGAAGAAATCATGTGATTTCAAGTGTGCTTTTATAAATGTTCTAATTTTATTTAAAGAAGATTTTCTTCACAGCACTTTTTAAAACTTTAACATTTAATTTGCAACTGCTGGAAATGTAATATATCAATTATAGAAGACTTGAATGTTTGGATATTATCTTGGATGAATTTTATGATTGTATTTAGAGGGCAGCAAAATTTTTGACTAGGTTCAATAATGAACAGGACTCTGGTATTTTGTGTTGATTTGTTATTAATATTTTTTGTCTCTTTTAAATTTAAAATAGATGTTTGTATCAGAAAATAAAGTAACAGCTTCTGGAGATGTTGACAGTTTCTACAACTTTGCTGATCTGCAGATGGGGATGTGAAGTACAGCATGGAACCATTATTCTGACATGAAGCCCAAATTTTCAACTTGTTTATGTAGGTTTTGATAGTATAATTTTCTGCACTAGGAGTATTTTTTTAACTAATGCTAAAATGTTAAAAGATTATTTTTGAAAGAATTTCTTTAGTATGACATTTACTTGATGCAAAATAGATAGTTCATCTTAAAATTTACATTTAATGGTTTTTAAGCACTTAAATCCTTCTCCCACTGTCTGTTCTTCCCTAGAACTTGAAGGTTCACATTTCTGAAACTCTAATTTAAATGAACTGTCAATGAAACATCTACAGACAGTTTTAGGAAGCGAATAAAATGTAGCACTTCCGTGCATAGGATTTAGTACTTGGAAGGGGCCTTAGAGATCCTTTACTACAATCCATTTTATAGATGAGAAATCTAAGAGCCCTTGTCAGTTAAGTGAGTTGCTAAAGGTCATATTTAATAGTAAGTGGGCAAAATTGGGAATTTGAAACCACATTTTCCCTCTGCAAATGCATTGATTTTTCTACTATGCCACCGTAAATAAAACTTAACCAAAACATTTTAACAAGATTGCCATTTTAACATTAACATCTATAAAGAACATATTGGAATTTTGTGTAATTTTACTTTATTTTAATATATATAGTGCTATTGGGAAAAAAAGCCTACTTAATAATTCATTAACCTTCTTAACTAAACTGTTTAAATTCCTGATAATTTAAGCTATCACATTTGTTCTAAGGAAAGACTTTTGCACAGCCCATTACTTGTTTTGGTACCTCTTCTTTTTAGGGAGATTTGTTTCTGTGACTGTATCGATTCAAATCGATCAAGGAATTTTAGTTATCGTTGCTAAGGACTATAAAATGAAACGATGGCTTTGTAAACAAAGTAGGTTGGGGCTGGATCTATTGCTATATAAACTGAAGTTGTCAAACAGATGGACATTTGATAAGTTGTTTTACCAAATAATTACACCAGTCTATACATAGCACAACTTTTCTAAATAAAGATACACAATAGTGGTCAACTTTGGAGCTAAAATTTTTACAACTCCTTGCAGGAAAGGTATCAATCAATAGAAATATAACTGTTATCTGAAAACTGAGGATGCTGCCCAGAAATAAGACTTCTCCTGATAACAGTATAGCATTAATATATTGATTACCAAAAAGCCAAATAAATTTGGTTTCCACAAAATATTCTACATGTAAAAAACAATATTAAGGTAACTTTTAAAACTGTCTAGGTTGTGTAATTGTTTGGGGGGTTGGGGAGTGCATAGTAACCTAATATTCAGAGTTCAGAAATGTCTTAACAGGCTTAGGAAGAAGTGAATTTGATATTTCCATTGTGCAAAAGATAACTTATCAGAAGGTGCTCCATTTTTATAAGTTTGAAAAAGGGATATATTAGGAGCCTTAATAATGCCATTTTGATAGGCCTAAACACAGAAAATAACTTTTTTTTAAATTAAAAATAACTTTTCAAAAATTCTTTTCAAGGTGATTATAAAATGTGAAAATTTAAATGACATTCTTTATTACTTTTAATAATGATTTGAAATGCCATTCCTAACTACTTCCATAAATTATATGCTTATAGTCAGAGTAGTACAGTGTAATGACCATACACTTAAGTATTTAAAGAACCTGTACTATCTACTTAATATTGTGCTGATTTTTGCATTTCATTTCTTCAACTTCGATGAGACCAGAAAATTTTTTAAGATTAAGGAAATGGTGTCTTAAAGTAGAAGTAAAAATCAGTAGTTGTTTATTAAGGTTTTGGCTATAATTAAAGGAATACTTAGTAATCCAGTTGGTAGTAAGAGGACTATTTTTTATTAGCTAGAGTCTAAAACTGTATATACCTCACTTATTTAAAGTTGCTACTATTTATGTTCTTTTGAACATAAAGATGTACTTTTATGAAAAAGTACTTTGATTTCCTATTATTTGAAGGGATTTTAAAAGTAAATGAAGTTACATGCTAGCATAGTTTCTTTGATAATATCTGACTATACAGCATTTCTCTACAGAATGGCTTTCCAATTCATGGACACTTAATGTAATGAATGTTAATTCATTTTCCTAATATGTTATATTTAAACTTACTACTAGCTTATGTCTCTTGTATATTATTACCTGCTTTACACAAATTTTGTATATTTACTGTCTAGCTTTTGTATATATTTCATCTAGCATTTGTAAAAATGGAATCTAAAATAAACATTGTTAAAAATAAAATGCTTTAGTACTCACTTTATATAGATCACTAATGTTTCAGATATACACCAAAATTGTGTATCATGATGTGAATCTGTTTTAGTGGTAAAATAAAATCATATGAACAATTTCCTGTTGTTTGTGTTAATGCAAATTGAGCCCTGCTTTAGCAGGCCACAGGATTTACACTATCATTTTATTTACTATATTATCCAAAATCACAAACACAAAATTTTAATGAACTGTTATTTTAGATTTCAGAGCAAGAAAACAAAAGTCTTTTCCCAAAGAAAAAAATGTCAACATAAGAAATTAAGGCATCTACTCAGAAAACATTAACTAAATTCAGGTTACAGTAAGAACAAGCAAACCTTGAAAGTGTGTATTTAATATTCATATACTGCATATCAGTGAAGTATGCATTAAACAGCTACTATGAACCCAGCACTAGCTACAGAAGTGCTATGAGGGATAAGAAATATTTAACACAGATAACTCTACAGTCTTCTTGGGAAGTTATGACAAAGTGTTTAATTAAAGGTTACTGTGTGGGTGGTAGATTTAATGGTTTTCAAAAAAAATTTTTTTTGCTTGTTCCTAATATCGAACCAGTAATTTAAAATTGTTTTTTAAAGAATAGGCAATACTTAGCATCATAGGTTATAGAGCTCAAATGGATCTTTGAGGCCTATTCCTATTTTAAAGAAAAATGTTATTGCTATCTTTTGTTTTTATATCACTTAACATTTCCAAATATATACCTTTCCTCTTCACTCCCCTCATTAGGGAACCATCCCTTGTAACAGGTTTTTGAGAGAGGGCAGTTAAGTAAAACCAACCCAAGGGCAATAGTGTATTTGATGATCTATACTCCTAGTCCCCCCCTCCAGCAAGGAAGAGTGGTAAATTTCCTTCAGTCTTCCCCAGGACTAAACTTTCTTGTCATTATAATTAGACGATGTTCAGTTACTTTTTGTTGTTCTTTCCTTTTACGTTGTTGTCTTTGTGTATGTTGTTTCCTGATTCTGATTACTTTATCACATACCAGTTCATATATCTTTCTGCATTCTTTGTTCATAGCTTCTTACAGTGCAGTAGGTATTACACCACATTCATGTACCACAGTTTATTTAACCATCCCTCAGCTGATGGGGCAGCTAGGTGGCGCAGTAGATAGAGTGCTGGGCCTCAGACACATACTAGCTGTATGATCCTGGGCAAGTTACTTAACTGCCTCAGTTTCCTCATCTGTATAATGAGCTGGAGAAGGAAATGGCAAACTACTACATTATCTCGGCCAAGAAAATCCCAAAAAATAATAGTTGATGGGTATCTACTTTGTTTCTAGTTGTTTATGACCTAAACAAAGAATATTTTGGTTTTTAGAAGACTCAGACCACCTTTTGAGTGCCTGCCCTAGCAGTGGGATCTCTGGATCAAATGGGACCCAGATATTTTGGTAACTTTTAAAGCATAATTTTAAGTATAATACCAAATTCAATTCTCATTTTTTAAATGTGAAAACAGATCCAGAGAGGATTTGATTTGCTCAAAGTCACACAGCCAGAGACTGGAGGCTTGACTGTCTGCTGATCTGCCTTAGATCTAAAGAGATTCTCAAAGTAAACTTACATTATTTACCTACTTAGAAGGTGTCCTTGCATTTCACACACGAATAAACTGGATTCTGAAAAATTGTTCTTAAAAAGTGTGACTTAGTTAAGTTTTTAGGGGGAAAAGGTCTTCAAATCATCCTAAGGGTGTCTTTTTCTTTCCTACAGTAGACTCTTAGCAATGCATATTCAGCCAATTTTTGATTAGTCAAGGGTTGGTGATCAAGAGCTAGCATTTTGAAACTTGTCACCTGGTTTTGAGTTAATTTAACTGCTCATTAGCAGGTCAGACAGAGCTAGAGAAGTTCGATAACATTAAGTTAAGACTATTATTGTAGGTAAGAGGTGATTTCCTCTTTCTGACTTCCCTGCCTGCATCAGTAAATGTGTCTACTCGTGTTTGGAAGGGTTAGAGAGGCCCAGATGAAGCATACTCGGTGTTACGATGACGTACGTGAAGCTTCAGGGTTTTTTTAGGTCTGCAGTTAAGCAATTTTTTTGAATTTTATTTTAAATAAACAAGTATTTACTCTTTCCCACCTACATTGAAAAAACATAAAAATATGAAGTCAAGCAAAACAAATTCCTAAATTGGTTATGTCCAAAATGCATATCTCTGCATCTTGAGTCTATCCCCCTCCATTGGGAAGTGGGTAGCATGTTTTGATTATTCGTTCTCTGGAGTCATGGTTAGTCACTGCATTGATCACATAAGCCTTTCAAAATGTCTTTACAGTGTTACGTAAATTGTTCACCTTCTGCTTACTTTACTCTGCATCAGTTCATAAAAGTCTTAGGTGTCATTCCTTTTAGTATTTCTTACGGTATAAAAATATGCTATTACATTTGTATAGCCATAATTTGTTCAGCCATTCCCCAATTGATGGGCATCTTCTTAACTACCCAATTTTTTGCCATTATAAGTAGCAGAACAAATATAATTAGTGTTAGAGCTGGTTATCTGCCTCTGTATTCAGTAACCTATTTTGTAAAAAGGATAATTAAAGTTTTTTTTTTTTTTAGATTGTTGATCCATTATCTGTGTCCCCACCCACGGATTTGGCTGAGTGATGTTTGGCTGAATAAAGTGAGTTTGGCTGTACTAATTCTTTTTTCCTCTTCATACATGAAGTGCATGACATTTCTCTGAACTGTTTTGAGGAGCATTTATTAGTACATATACTATGTACTAGAAGTCACAGTAGGCCAAAAGTATATAAAGATTAAAAGTGTAATAGCCAGTGTTCTCAAGGAACTTATGTTCTTTTAGGCTTACATACACTGATATATACAAAAGAGATAATAAGTTGATTTTGGAATAGATGATAATGGCAGTTAGGAACATCAATCAGGAATGGCCTTGTGTAGAAAGTGCATCATCTGAGTCTTCAACAGAACCAGGGATTCTAAAAGGTTAGAGCCGAAAAGAGATTACATTACAGGCGTGAGAAACAACCAGTGCAAAGACTCGGAGACAGGAAGATGGAATGTCACCTAAGAGAAACCAAAAGAAGGCCAACTGGACTGTAATGAAGAGTGTGTGAAAAAAGGGACACAGTATTGTGTACCAGGTCTGGCAAAGTAAGTTGGGGTCTAGTTGTGAAGAGCTTTGAGAGCAAAACAGGCATTTGTCCTAGAGGAGACGGCATGGTGCAGCCTCAAAACTGCTGAATTTGGAAGCAAATGGCCAGAGGTCATCCCAGCTCTCCCATTGATATTACTTGTGTGACTTTGAGCAAGTCATTTTTCCTCTGTCGTTCTCAGTTTTCTCATATGTAAAATGAGGAGGCTGGGAGTCCCAAGGGTACCCTCTGTAGCTGCTATTAGTTGTTAGGAATCTTTTTTTGTTTTTGTTTTTGTTTTTCTGCTAGGCAATGGGCTTAAGTGACTTGTCCAGGGTCACACAACTAGAGTCAAGTGTCTGAGGCCAAATTTGAACTCAGGTCCTCCTCACTCGGGCCAGTGCTCTATCCACTGCACCACCTAGCTGTCCCCAGGGATCTTGTTTGATGACACTTAGGGGTTCCCTATCAGTATTGTTGCAAGGTTATTGGAGGCCTGAGTTTCACTAGGCATTACACTACCACAAAATTAACCTTGCCAAGATAACTGGTAGCTGCAGCAGTTACCATCTATATACTTTGTGGCTGTACCTCAGCTAAAGCTAACTTGAAAGCTATTTATCTGAGGGGCAGCTAGGTGGCGTAGTGGATAGAGCATTGGCCTTGAAGTCAAGAGGACCTGAGTTCAAATATTAGCCTCAGACCAAACACTTAACACGTCCTAGCTGTGTGACCCTAGGCAAGTCACTTAATCCCAATTGCATAAAATTTTTTTCTAAAAAAAAAGAAAGTTATTTATCTGAATTAGTATTAAACTTGCAAACCTGAAAGAAGGAAAAAAAAAGTTGGTAGAATAACAGAACAAAAAAAACATATAGGTCCCTGGTATTCCCAGAGCACTGTGATAGAAGCTGGGAGCATCATCAAGTTTAAATAATTCCTGGTTCCTGCCTTTATGGAATTTATAGACTGGGGGGTGGGGGAGGACAGGACACCAGCACAATAACTAAAATAGCCATTATTACATCATAAATACATCAGATGCAAAGTGAAGTAAACAGAGCCAGTCGTGTTAAATGTAACGCAACTCCATCAATACAAATGGAAAGAACCAGAAAACAATTTAAGATGAATGGTGCCAAATTTAAAAAGAATAAGCTTGAAGACTCAAAGAAGAGATATGAGAAGATACTTTCCACAACTCCTTTGCAGAGGTGAGGGGAACCAGGGGTGTGGAACATTGCATATAATGGAGATACCTAGGTGGTACAGAGGATAGAGGAGGGCTGAGCCTGGAGTCAGGAAGGCCTGAATTCAAATCCAGCCTCAGACACTTACTAGCTATGTGACCCTGGACAAGTCATGTAATCTGTTTGACTCAGTTTCCTCATCTGTAAAATGGGGATAAAAATAGCACTTAACCTCTCAAGGGTTATGAGGCTCAAATGAGATCATAAAGGGCTTAGCACAGTATCTGGCACATAGTAACTACTATATAAATGTTAGCTATTGTTGTTGTTATTGTTACTGTTATGGTGATGGTGAGGGTTGGTAGAAGGAGGAAGAGGAGGTGGCACTATATAAATGTTAGCTATTGTCAGGTTTTTCCTATGTATTGATCAATTTGCAAATTTCTATTTCTTAAATTCTTCATATATAAGGGATGGCTCTCTGAGAGGAGGGATACAGGGGAAAACTAAATGATATAAATAGAAAATATATCAATGAGATCTATTAAAAGGAAATACAGAACCATGAAAAAAAGTGCCATGGTAAGTCCACAGCAGGTGATAGTGAGAAAGACTGGAGCTCAGAGAAGGGAGGATGGAGGAGATGGATTACAGAATCTCAAACTGGAAGGGACTTTAGAGGCCATCTACTCCAAACCCATCATTTCACAGATGTAGAAACTGAGATCCAAGGAAAGTTAAGTGACTAGCCCGAGGTCACACAGTTGTGAGCAACTGAGATGCTCTGACTTGCAGTCAGTGCTTTTTCCACTGTATTTTGGTCTTTAAAGAATGCAGCTAGGTGGCGCAGGGGTAAGAATGCTGGGCCTAGAGTCAGGAAGACTCATCTTGAGTTCAAATCTGTCCTCAGACACTAACCCTGGACAAGTCACTTCACCCTGTTTAACTCAGTTTCCTCATTTGTAAAATGAGCTGGAGAAGGAGATGGCAAACCACTCCAGTATCTTGGCCAAGAAAACCCCAAATGGGGTCACAAAGAATCATACTGACTGAGACTGAAAAACAAAAAGAATTCAGCAGATGGGGAAGAGAAAGGAGAACTATTATGCTTCTCAGTTTCAGCTGAGGAAAAGGTACAGAACATGATCTCAGGGCAGAGAGTAGTACAGTCTGGCTGGGGCACAGAATGGTATGAATTAGAGTGGTACTAGGTTGTGAAAGTCCTTGACTGCCAGACAGAGGATTGTGAACTTTTTTGGGGGGGGGCAGATAAATAGCATGGCCAGATCTTTCTATGAGAAGGGTTATTTTGGTGAAAGAGTTGCCTGGAGTGGGGAAGAAAGGAATCAGAAAGACATTTTTGAGTCATTATTGCCGCTGTCTAAGTTGGGTGGTAATGATGAACTGTTTACAATAGTCCTACAGAGAATTGAGATAAGGAGACTTAGAGAAGTGTCATGGAAATGAAATTGACAGAGCTCAGTAGTTGATTGGATAAAGAATAGAGAAAAAGGGAGAGAAAGAGAAAAAACCCAATTTTACCAATATTCTGCTTGACAAACATCAATACATGAATTCCACATGCAAACACCAGAGGAAGGAGATCACATATGAACCTCAAATTTATATTATGACTTTTTTTTTTTAAGTTATCTCCAATTTCAATGTCAAAGTCCTGTTTGGTATTTAAGACTCTTCACATTCTGCCCCCTTCTTACCATTTCAGCCTATACCTGGCTCCCCTCTATGCTCTCTGAAACTTACAATACCTACCTAGTTGCCATTCCTTGTAAGTGATATTCCTCTCTTGTCTTTGCAAAGGCTCTTGTCCATTCTTGGACAAGAATTCTTTCCTCACCTCAGACTCTTAGCAGCTCTGACTTCCTTCAAGATTCACTTCAAATGATACCTTCTGCAGGAGGCTTTCCCAGGCCCCTTAGTCATTTACGCCTTTCCGTCTAAGATTAACTATACATGCATCTTGTATTTACCTATTTATGTGTCCCCCAATAGTATGTCAGCTCTTTGAGGGCAGGAACTGTTTGTTTTCATTTGTATCGTCTTCATTAAGCATGGTGCCTAACACTTAGTAATTAAGTAGTTCTGAATGCTTGTTGGTTGGTTGTGACTGCTTTCTTGTTGACCTAAACTGATGAGAAAGAAAAATGTAAAATCTTTGATAGAATTTAGAACCTTGATGTTTTTGCCATGTAGGGATCCCATGAAGTTTCTCCTCCAACTGTGCCATGGCTCCTTGGTGAGGTCCTCAAATCTCAATGCAGGGGAGGCATGGAATGAAGGGCTACAAAAAGTATGCTGTCCTGCCTTCTTGAGTTTTTTTCCTCCAGGTGGGTTAAAGTGACACTTTAAAAAATTTTACCAGTTACTGTTTCCTTCATTCAGCAGTGGTGATGGCTAAGCTGGGAATGGTTGATGGAACACTGCACCCATTTACTTTTGAAAAACTTTACGGTAACTAAACTCCATTGCTCAAATGGATAAATATCCTTGAAATTAAACCTTCAGAAAGAGGCATTCAGAGTTTACTGTTATTTTACTAAAGGTGAAAGGATCAAACTTTGTCTAGATTCTACTGTGAGCATTTATTAGGTACATTCTATGTTCCAGGCACTATGCTAAGCACTGGGGATACAAATAAAGGCAAAAACCAGCCCCTTTTCTCAAGAAGCATTTAATCTAATGAGGGAGAAAACATGCAAACAATTATGTACAAACAAGATAGATATAGAGAGAAGGTACACTGAAGTTTTATTTATCAAGATTACAAGTTCATAGAGTATTCAATTTTGTTGTTATTCAGTCACGCCCAGCTCTTCAAAACTACATTTGAGATTTTCTTGGCAAAGATACAGGAGTGGTTTGCCATTTCCTTCTCCGGCTCATTTTACAGATGAGGAAACTGAGGCAAACAGGGTTAAGTAACTTGCCCAGTGTCTGAGGCTGGATTTGAACTCAGGTCTTCCTGACTTCAGGCCCAGCACTTTATCCACTCTACCATCTAGCCATTACATATAAGGAATAATATTTTAAAAGACAAATGAAAAAAAGAAAAAAATCAGGAAAACTGCTGAATACATCAAAAAGATTTGAAAATATGTGCAATAAACAACACTTGTGAACCTTGAACTCTTTAAAGAGGTATGATAGGAGGGTCACTTCACATCTCTTCTTTCAATTCATACTTGTTCCTTATAATTTTGCAGCATTCACTTTTGATTTTATTGTGGGTGTTTTTTGTTTACACTGTTGTAGTCATTGTGTATTTTGTTTTATTGGTTCAGATGACCTCGATCTTCACCAGTTTATGTAGATCTTTCCCTGCTTCTCTGCATTCATCATTTCTTACAGCATTGTAAGATGCAGTTACATTCATGGTGTTTGTTTTTTAATGGAGAAAGGGTAGTTGGTGAGAGACTAGGAACCTGGACAGCTTTGAGTACGAGGCCAGGAGCAAAGACCTTCCGAAGTCTAATTTTCTCCTTACTTCAGCCTCTTTCTGGGGCCTCAGACAAGTTGCTTACCACTATGACTGAATTGAACTAATTTGCAATTGGAGTAATAAAAATGAACTTGCAAGGTGTAAGAGGGACCACTAATTAGCTAATGTTTGTAAAGTGCTTTGAAGAGGAAAAGTGGTCTATAAATCTTAAGTATTATTGTATTGAGCAAAATGAGCTCGGTTTTCTTTTTAAAGTACTCCCAGCTGTAGAATAGGCTACAAATAGGGCAGTGAATGGAAAATTGCATGTCAAAGAAGTTGTTGTAGCGACTTAAGTATGGCTTTCCTATTGGTTAATGTACATTGCACCACCGACCAGGAAGGGGGATGGGGGTTGGGGTTGGGAGAAAAGTTCTTTGCAAAACTTAAAGCCTATAGAAATGTGAGCCTGGGGCCAGTTTGAAGCCCCTCAAGCACTTAGTTCACTTTAACTTTTTAAACAAAAGCCTTATTGTTATTTTGTTTCCACACCACACTTTTCACCCCAGCTTTTAGATAGAATGCATATTACTTTTTATTTTTAACTTTACTGTACCCCCTGAAGTATGTTCTCCCTTTGTGTATTTGTCCAAGTTTTGAGAAAAGTAAGTGAAAAAAGACATTTTTCCTTTTTTTAGCATTTCCCCACAGTGTTTTGTCAGATTTTGTTATTTCCCGTGATGTAAATGTGGTTCTGTGAAAAATATTTCGAAATATTTTTCCATCAAAAATAATATATTTGAAATTATATATATTTCAAATGTACTTATTCCATAATATGTATTTTTTCGGTGTAGAAAGAGACCTGATTTCATAGGATAATACAAATACATTAGGAATGATCATGGGATCACAGTTTTAAAAGCAATATGAGACTCAAAAGGTGTTCAAGTCCAACCTCCCTCATTTTACAGATGAGACACTGGGTACAGAGAGGTTACTTGACTTGTCCAGAGTCACACTGCTAGTATCAGGATTTGAAATTTCCTTTAGAGCCAAATTTCCTTGGCTCTAAAATATTCCCAATGTTATTCCTCCTTTTTATCCCAAAGGTTTTCAATACTTCCAGATCAACATTTACTGGATTTCATCAATATATTTCTATTCCTAAAGTGCTCTGTGGATAAATTAGCTTGAGAAATGCTGCCCTGTACAATTCTCTCCAGTCTTCCAGTCCCCCTTCTCTCAACAATCAATACAGTTAAACTCTTTCACTTAAATCCAATTCACTTGCTTGTCATGGCATCAACTCCCTGATGTCGTGGTCCTCTTCGAGAAGGAAGGACAAACAACCTCTGTGAATAGAGCTGCCCACTAGGGATCAAACTTGCAGTTAGGCAATACTCCCTCCCTCCCTTCCTTCCTCCCTCCCTTCTTTCCTTTCTTCTCTTTCTACAAAGAGTAGACCCCTACCTGAGGGTGCTCTGCCCAAAGGGAATGTAAATTTTAATCTCTGAAACTTTTTTTTTTCCCTTGTTTTAGTTTTCTCTCTTAAAGACCAGTCTTAACCCCAAATCACTCTGGTCCTAGACCAATCCCTTCTTGGTCAGTGTGTCACTGTTTGGGTCCTGACTGGCTCAGAATGAATGCAAATAACAATTGTTTCTGTTTTGGCCAGAAACCCTGGGAGTTTTCCCCTCCAAGATCTATTTTTTTTTTAAAGAGGCCATTCTTTGCCTCATTTCTTATTAAGACTTAATCACTGCACGGGCGTTGCCTCAACCTAAGATCAGTTAAAGACCTTAGCTTGAAAAGGTCAAGGGATCCCACTGCATCCTGCACCATCTCCAGTTGTCCTGATCCATATCTGGCCACTGGACCCAAATGACTCCAGAGGAGAAAGTTGAGGCTGGTGACTTTGTGCAGCCCTCCCTCACTTAAATCCAGTTCACCTCCCTGATGTCATGATCCACTTCAAAAACAAGGACAAACAGCAAGTAATAGCAGCAGTTAAACACATTTTATCCTCTGTTTTGAAACCATAACTACAGCTGCTAGGAAGGTCTCCTTAGAGCTTCAAGAACACTGGTCAATTTAAAAAGGAGAGGAAGCAGTAAGAGAATAGCAATGGCTAGACTAAAAAGTTTTCCTAATGTTTGGTGTATACCTCTATTCTTCCATTAGAAAACATTTTTGCATAAAGCCAAGGTGGCGATTTATTTGGTGCCAAGGCAAGGAAAGGGTTAAATTAAAGTTGTCTGCTCTTTTTCACGGTTTGGCCTTGAGGGTAGGAAGGTCCAGTTAGCACTCAATCTTTAATTCCACCCAGCTCTTTCTTTTCCCTTTTTTTTTCTCCATGTTTCCCTTATACTTTTCAGTGGCTATCAGTGATGAATTTGTTCCTAAGTAAACTGATAACTGAAAATGAATAGGCTTGGCCAGGGAATAAGGGGTTTGCTGTAGGGATTTTTAAAAATGCATCTCTCCCCTTCTGAGAACAGAGTGGAACACCAGGATGGAGCTTTGTAGATGGCAGCTAGTCCTTCCTCTAAAACCAAGGTATTTTTTTTTTTGCACTAGACTTAAAACTTGAATTTGTTGTGTGACTCTGAGCAAGTCATTTTATTCCAGTTTCCTCAGTTGTAAATGAGGCAGTTGGATAAGACATGTTAAACAGTATTTTACTTTTTCCAATTATATGTAAAGACAATTTTCAACATTCATTTTTTGAAAAATTTTGAGTTTCAAATTTTTCCCCTTCTTCCCTTCCCTACCCCTTCTCCAGGATGGCAAGTAATCTGATATAGGTTATATATGTGTAATAACATAAAACATATTTCCACATTAGTCATATTGTGAAATAAGAAACAGAATAAAAGGGGAAAAAAAACACCAACCTTCCCCTCAAAGGTGAAAATAGTATGCTTTCATCTGCATTCAGACTCCATCAGTTCTTTCTCTGAATATAGATAGCATTTTTCATCATAAATCTTTTGCAATTGTCTTGGATCACTGCATTGCTGAGAAAAGCTAAGTTTATCATAGTTCATCATCACACAATGTAGCTGTTACTGTGTACAATTTTCTCCTGGTTCTGCTCATCACTCAGCATCAGTTCATATAAGTCTTTCCAGGTTTTTCTGAAATCTCCTTGTTCATCATCTCTTACTGCACAGTAGTATTCCATTACATTAATATGCCACATCTTGTTTAGCCAATCTCCAGTTGATGGGCATCCCCTCAATTTCCAATTCTTTGCCACCACAAAAAGAGCCGCTATAAATGTTTTTGTACATGTGGGTCCTTTTCCTTTTTTTTATGATCTCTTTGGGATACAGGCCTAGTTGTGGTATTGTTGGATCAAAGGGAAGGATGTGCACAGATTGATTGCCCTTTGGGCATATTTCCAAATTGTTCTCCAGAATAATTGGATCAGTTCACAACTCCACCAGCAATGCATCCAGGATTGAAGAAATTTGGTATTTTTAGTCTGAAAGGGAGATAGGATAGCTACCTTCAAGTAGGATTGTCCTATGGAGAAAAAGAAAAGGATCCCATTTCACTTGTGTAACATAAGCAAGCAGAACTGGGATGGAAATTATAAAGAGGGAGGATGAGGCTCATTGGAAGAACAGCTGTAGTGATTAGAGAGGTTCAAAAGTAGAATGGGCTGTGTCATTCTCCTGTAATGAGGACTTCATCATTAGAGGTACAGTATTCAAGGAAAGGATCACCCAGTCAAAGATGCTGTAGTTGGGGTTCAAGCTTTGGGTAGAAAGAAGTTTGGACAAGATTATCTCTAGACTCTTTCAGACTTTAAAGTTCAGTTCACCTAATCACAATAGTTTATAGTTACGTATACCTCATCTATAAACAATCTATTGATAGTAGCCACGTGGTACAATTGATAGAGCTCCAGGTGTATAGTCAGAAAGACCACAGTTCAAATTCAGCCCAAGATATTTACTAGCTGTGTGACTTTGGGCAAGTCACTTAAAACATTTAAGTTTTCCTCAAACATTACAGTTTCCTCAACTGTAAAATGAGGATAATAACAGCACCTACCTTGAAGGGTTGTTGTGAGGATCAAATAAGATAATATTTGTTAAATGCCTGGCACATAGTAGGCACTATATAAATACTAGCTAGCTAGTAGGAGGAGGAGGAGGAGGAGGAGAAAATACTATAGTAATATGTGAAATTTGCAATGTGCAAGTAGACATGAAAATAGTCTCATTCTTTCGGTGCAGATGAATACATTAAATCAAGCTTTTCCATCTGTTACTAATTCTTACTCCCTGTATGCTTCCGGCCACTTTCTTAAGCACTTTAGCCCTCTGTTTCTTCATCTTTAATAGGAGAGTCTTGGACTAGCTGACCTCTAAGGTCCCTTCTAAATATAAATCTATGATGATAGTAGCTACAATTTGAATAGCACTTTAAGGTTTGTAAAGTGTTTCACACATTATCTCATGTGATCCTCACAACAACCCTGTGAGGTAGGTGCTGCTATTATCTACATTTTACAGATGAAAAACTGAGGCTGATAGTGGTTAAATAACTTACCAGGGTCACACAGCTAAAAATGTATTATCTCACTGAGGATTTGAATTCAGAGGGTTCCTGACTCTAAGGCCACCTAGCTCTCATGAGCCTATAATACCATATTTACCCATAATTTTGTCCCTGTTCTTTTTAATATTTCTATTCTAAAAGAGAGTTGGATTACAAGGAATCATGTAAATTGTTCAGTCATTTCAGTAATGTCCAGCTCTTCCTGATCCCATCATATAACTATGTATTAATCCAAGGATTATAGTAGAGAGTTTGTAAAGTTGTGAGCAAGTGTATCTCAAGGTGTTAGAGAAAGGGTAAGAAAGGGAAAGCAATTCAAAGTGATTAAAAGGTGGAGTTCACATCTTTATAGAATATTCCAGCTGAGAAGGACCTTAGAAATGTTTTATCCAGAAAAGAAAAACGATAAATGTTGGAGAAGATATGGGAAAATTCTCCCTCTTTATAATTTCCATCCCAGTTCTGCTTGCTTACGTTACACAAGTGAAATAGGATCCTTTTCTTGACAACCCTACTTGAAGGTAGCTATCCTACCTCCCTTTCAGACTAAAAATCACAAATTTCTTCAATCATTTCTCAAATGACAATGTTTTTAGATCTGACGTATGATGGTAAATTTTTAACAGCAGGGTGGGGGAAAATGGACACAAGACACACTTTTAATTTGCCTTATCAATATTTTCCATCACTTTTGAAAGTCTAGACAACAGACAAAACAACCAACTAAGTCGTGATTTTCAGGATGTGTTGACATCGTCAGAGTAAATGCTCACCCTGAAAATTTAGCAATAGGCTCTCCTGGCCAGTTCCAGGTGGCTCCAGCATACCCCTGTTCCTGATCTTTTGTCATCTGGGTTGTCTTCCTTTAGGCATTCTCTGGTTCATCAATAGCTTCCTTAGAATGTCACACACAGAGCTGAACAAAATATTTCACGTCTGACCAGCACTGAATATAGGGGGTCTTCTGCCTGTTTTGTTCATTGTGCTTCTATTAATGCAGCATAAGCTTGATTTTCTCTTTGGCAGACATGGCACATTTTTAACATGTTGCCCAAATGCAAGCAAGTTTTTAACAAATATACTTCCAGATTATTATTTTTCAAATAACCTTATAAAGCTGTGGACTTGATTCATTGTCTAAAGCATTCTTAGAGCTTCTTTTTGAAATGCTTTCAGAGTTAATTTGTAAGTCGCTAAAAAAAATTGATGTCATTATTTTATAGTTACAAATTTGCCTTTGGACAAAAACAGTATTGTTCAGTTCGATCACCCACTTTACTCAACAGACTTGGATTGAGTGACTTCTGGTTGCTATTACACCATCCTTAATGGACAAAGATTTGCTGCCATTATTAGTCTAAACCAGGGGTTCTTAATCTGAGGCTGAAGACTTTGTCTTAAAATTTTTTTATAATTTTATTTCAATATAATTGGTTTCCTTTGTAATCTTAGGCATTTTGTTTTACGCATTTTATTCTTAAAAAGACTAGGTCTTCTTATTTCACCTAGGCTAGAAGTAGAGAGGCTCAATATCACTACTGAATGGCATGTGAATTTTGATTTGCTACATTTCTTTTTTTAAATATTTTTTGTTTGTTTTGTTTTTGGTGAGACAATCGGGGTTAAGTGACTTGTCTAAGGTCACACAGCTAGTGAGTGTAATGTGTCTGAGGCCACATTTGAACTCAGGTCCTCCTGCCTCCAAGGCTGGTGCTCTATCCACTGCGCCACCTAGCTGCACCTGATTTGCTACATTTCTGGCCTGGGCTGATTTGTCCCTCCTTGGGGAACCTGGTGGGCTCTCCTCCCATAGGCTCACCACACTGTTGCTGGACTTAGCGCAGACATCTGATTGGCTTAGCCCACTCTAGCTCAGAATTCCTAGATCTGACAACCTCAGCTTCCCAGGTAGCTGAGATTACAGGCTTGTGCCAATTGCTAAATGTATTTTAAAACCTTCAGAGAAGAGGTCCGAGAAAAGGTCCATAGACTTCACTAGACAGCTAAAGGCATCCATGACACACACAGAAAAATTAAGAACCTCTGGTCTAGATTCTATTTTCTCATCACCTTATACTTGGACTGTGGCATACTTTAATTAACAGCCTCCTTCTAAATGGTCTCCCTAGCTCAAGTCATTTTCTACCCAATAATTTGTCCTAGATTAATTTTTAAGCATTTATAAGGCTTTTATTAATAGTTAGCATTTATATAGTACTTTAATATTTGCAAAACACTGTACATATGTTACCTCATTTGATCCTTCCAACAACCCTGGGAGAGAAGTGTTATTACTTTAACCATTTTGTAGTTACAGAAACTGAGACAAACAGAGGTTAAGTGATTTGTGTAGCAGGTGTCTTTTGAAGCAGGATTTGAACTTTGTCTCCCTGGCTCCAAGTCCAGCCCTCTTACTCACGGTGCCACCTAGCTGCCAATGTATATTTGAAGGCATGCAAAGCTGTGTGTGTGTGTGTGTATGTATGTATACACACACACACACACACACAAATACACACACACATATAAAAAATTTGATCCTCATAGGAACCGTGGTATTATTCTCCCTATTTTACAGATGAGAGAACTGAGCCTGAGAAAGGTTAAGGGACTTGTCCAAGATCACATAGGAAGTGTCTAGTGTCTAAGGCAGGATACAAATGTGAGTCTTCTTGACTCTATCCACTGTGCCCCCTAGTTGCCACCTAGTTACCTCAGAAAAATATAAATATAAAAATACATAATAAATAATAATATATAATAATAAATAGAAATATATAAAAAATATAATAAAAATATAAAGCTTTGGCATGGCTGTTGGTAATAGTTTGCTCTCTGTTTCTGTGTACCCAGATTCATTTGCATTCTGTGGTGTTGATTTGCTCAGAAGTGGAACAGATACCTCCTAGATTAATTCCTAAACCACCATTTTCATCTTATTCTCATCCTCAAAATCCTTCAATGGCTCATTGTTGTGTACACCAGAATGTCCAAATTCCTTAGCCTCTAACATTCAAAGGCCGTTCATGATGTGGCCCTAAATTATTTATCCAAATTTAATTCCCTCTGTTCCCCATCATGGACTCCATAAAGGCTTCCCTAACATCCAAATCTGTGACATCTCCTTCCTCTGAACTTCCACAGTAACTATTACTTCAAACAATTCATTGGAGGATAATCAAATACTATTTTTCAATACCTATTGCTGTCTGGAACTATTATGTAAGTCTTATTATTGAATTTGTCAGTTATATCTTGCCTCCCCAACTAAATTGTAAAGCAATGTAAAAACAAAAGAAACCAATAAAAAGTTATCTAAAAAAAAAAAGGAAGAAAGAATTGGGGATGTTCAGTCTGGAGAAGAGGAAGCATAAGAGAACATGACTAATGTCTTCACATATTTCAAAGGTTGTCAAAAGAAAGAGGAATTTGCTCTAAGAAGCCGGAATTGGAGCAATGAGTAGACACTGCAAAGTGGCAGACTGAGACTCGAAGGAAAAGCTTCCTGACAATTAGCACTACCCAAAAGTGGGAACAGGCTGCCTCTGAAGGCTGAACACATTAGGCGTGTGGTAGAGAGGTTCTTGTTCAGTTCTGGGTTGGCTTAGATAGCCTCTTGGGTCCCTTCCAACTCAGATTCTGTGGTATGTACTTAGACATTTGACATTCAATCACAAACTACCTCGGTATTATTATTAGTATTACTTAGCCCTCGGTGGAATGGTGGTACAATAGCAACCAGAAGTCACTCAATCCAAGTCTGTTGAGTAAAGTGGGTGATCAAACTGAACAATACTGTTTTTGTCCAAAGGCAAATTTGTAACTATAAATACACATACAATAGTATTTGACCTGGAATCAGGAAGACCAGAGTTCAAATCCTGCTTGAGACATTTATTAGCTGTCTGACCCTAGGCAAGTTGTTTGACTTCTGACTACTCCATTTCTTCATCTGTAAAACGGGGATAAGAAGAGCAACTACCTTACAGGATTGTTGGGAGGATCAAATGAGATAATATTTGTAAAATGCTTTGCAAACTTTAAAGTGCTATGTAAATGCTAGCGATTTTTGTTAGAAATACTCTTTTTCGTTTTGTTTTGTTTTTGGCTAGACAATGCAGTTAAATGACTTGCCTAGGGTCACACAGCTACTAAGTGTTAAGTGTCTGAGGCTGAATTTGAACTCAGGTCCTCCTGACTCCAGGGCCGGTGCTCTATCTGTTGCGCCACCTAGCTGCCCCTTTTAGAATTATTCTTAATCATTTTATTTGTGTTTTATTTCCCATAGGGTATCTTAAACTCTTCCTTTATATCTTTTTGATCAGGCATTCAACAAATACTTGCAGAATGAATGAATGAATGAATGCTGGTTAGCTCCGTTGGTTGGAAAGAACAAGATTATCCATGTTTGATCTGATGGATCAATGACCTTTGCTTTGTTGCAGGTCATACTGTGTGTCTGTAACTCTGGCCAATTTCCTTATAATACTTGTATGATCTATGAAAATGTATGGTGATTATGATGCAACCCATGATTACTAAAGAAAAATAAGTTATTTATTCCACTGAAAATAGATCTGTAGCATCATTTTCATGTAGGGGAGACAGAAGCTTTTTGTGGACTTCATTCATTTTCAAATTTAAAAATTCAAAGAAAGGCTGGACACCAGAAGGAGTATAATAAGTGGACTCTACTCACTTTAAAGAACAGTGTTCAAGTATGTTGGGAATACTTATTGGCCACTTAGGCTAATTCTTACATATCCTAAGTATAAACAATTCTTATCCAGCTAGTTATCAGAGCACAGACTTCTAGGAGTAACATGTTGCTAGCCTACTCTCAGACAGCTAGGTGGCAGAGTGGACAGTGTGCTGAGTTTGGATTCAGGTAGTCGTGAATTCAAATGTGACCTTAGACACTTACTTGCTGTGTGACCCTGGGCAAATCACTTAAACCTGTTTTGCCTCAATTTCCTCATCTGTAAAATGAGCTGTAGACAGGAAAGAAATGGCAAACCACTCCAGTATCTTTAACAAGAAAACCCCAAAAGGGGTCAGGAAGAGTTATCTAAAATGAAAATGTCTAAACAACAACAAAGCCTACTTGTAGTTTAGTATTTGAAAACTCAAAAATGCATGTCAATACAAATTACCGTGCTTATACTCTACATAGGCATTTTTGTTTGTTTGTTTTTTTGCTTTTGTTGGTGAGGCAATCCGGGTTAAGTGACTTGCTCAGAGTCACACTGCTAGTAAATGTCAAGTGTCTGAGGCCAGATTTGAACTCAGGTCCTCCTGACTCCAAGGCTGGAGTTGTATCCGCTGTGCCACCTAGCTGCCCCTATATAGGCATTTGCAGCCTGTTCAGTTTTTGTAGATTTTTAGTTCCCTCTTCAAATTTTACTCATCATATGACTAAATAACATATTTTTATTTTTTGTTAATTTTGATCATAACTTTGTATTTTCCTTAATGTTACTGCCTTTTTCTGAGATTACCACCAATTTATCTTGTATATATTCAAGAGAACTTATATCTTGTATGTATGCAGTATCTTGTTTGTTCATAGTTGTTTGCATGTCATATGCCCCTCTGTGGGCTTCCTTAGGGCAGGGACTATTTTTGTGTCTGTACTTCTAGAACTCAACATTGGGCCTGGCACACAGTAAGTACTTAATAAATGATTGTTGACTTGATTTGCTTGCTGTGAACTTATATTCTATTTTATATTATTGTATTTACATTCATGTATTACCTCCCCTACTAGACTCTAAACTTTTCGAGGGTGGGACCCTCATAGGTCTTATTCATTTTTGTACGTTCCCAGTGTTTTGTGCACAAGTTGCTTATCAGTGTATGTTTTCTTTAAAATAAGGGCTGTACATCACTAATGTGAAAATATGTTTAATAGGGATGTATATTTTAGCCTATATCAGATTGCGTGCCATCTTGAGGAGGGAGGGGGAGAAAATTTAAAACTCAAAAGCTTATGGAAGTGATTATTGATAAATAAAATTAAAAAAAGAATCAAAAGAAAAAAAGAAAAAAGAAAATAAGGGTTGTACATGACTATTATGGAAATATTTTGCATGATTGCACATGTATAATCCACATAAAATTGTTTACCATCAGGGGAGGGGGGTAGAAAATTTGGAACTCAAAATTTTTAAAAACAAATGTTAAAAATTGTTTTTACCTGCAATTCTTTATTCTTAACACCAATACTAACTATATCTCTTCTTTACAAAATGTATTCTAGGGAAGACTTTGTAGTCTCCTGTAATATTAATGTCGATAGCATCATAGTGTTTGTATTATATAAGCTTTATAAGAGTACACATCCAGAACTGGAAAGGACATTAGGGAGCAATGGATCCTGCCCACTTATTTTACCCTTGAGGAAATCAGACCCCCTGAGGTTAAGTGACTTGCCCAGAGTCACATAATTAGTAAGTGACTAAGGTGGTATTAGAACCTGGGTCTTCCAGACTCCAAGACTATTGTTCTATCCACTACATTATACTTATGCAACTTTTAAACAGTAGTATGCTAAGTCATGTTCTAACCCCTTTGTGTGGGAGGCAAAAAGGGTCTAAAAGTCAGAAATTATTAAACTGCCAGACACTGTGTCAAATGCTGTAAAAGGGGATAAGGGTTTGAACGTGGGAGGGAATCTTTTTTTTTTTTAGGGGAGGAAGTGACCAAATTCTTAAAAGTACAAAGAGAGGTGCTAAATGTGTGCTAAGTGTTCATGGCAGGTTGGGGGAGGCCGCAAGAGTGTTATGTGGTTCCCAACAACAGAAGAGAAGTAGTGAGTGCAGTAGCAATAACCAGCTTCCTTGCCACCACTGGTCTATATTTTATTTCTTCCTTGAATACTGAACTCACGTTTTATTTAGAAATATATATATAAGCAGACCTAACTGGTATCTAACTGAAAGTGGTACCACTACATTTTCCATGAATAAAAGTGACTATTGCTTTTTGCAACGAAAATTTTATATGGTTGGTATAAGTGGACTAGAGTAGGGTGAATGGGGGCTCTTTTGCTGCTATTGTGGCCCATGAACTGACAGAGCTCAAGAATGATTGTACTAAAACATACTGCTCAGAAATTCATATGTTTGGTTAGAATAGCTGATTTATAGCATGTGGTCTAAAGGACCAAAATAACTCAAGTTTTCTTTGCTAACATTGAGTTAATGATGTTCTAAAATCCTATCATAGTGCCTTACACATAGTAGGCACTTCATTTGTGAAAAAAAAAATTTAAAAATGTAATGCTAAAGGCCATTAAAACATAGTGAGCCAGGAGTGAGGCACATGCCTGAAATCCCAGCTACCAGGAAGGCTGATGTTTGCCGATCTGTTGAGCTCAGGAGTTTTGAGATGCAGTGGGTTTAGCTGACTTGGTAGCCAAACTAAGTTCATCATTAATATGGTGAGCCCCTGAGATAAGTAAGTAGACCCTGTACTTCCAGCCTGGGAGAAAGAGAAACACAGTCTTTAAAAAAAAAAAAAGACATTGAGAATCCATTGTGTATTAAGCACTATGAGAAAGGAAGAGAGTAAGTATTTCTATATGTGCTAAGCACTTTTTTTTAACAAACACAATCTCATTTGTGGTAGGTGCTGGGGACAGGAGAATCTGTGTATGTATGTAGGGAATATTACAGAGTCATAGATTTAGAGCTGGAAGGAAACTCAGACATCTGTGAATGCAAACATTTCATTTAACAGATAAGAATCTGAGGCCCAGAGAAGTTAAATCTCTTGGCTGAGGTCACACTGCTAGCAAGTATCTGAAATGGAATGTGAACCTAAGTCTTCCTGAAAGGTATAGAACACATAGTCTTTGCTTTTGGGTATAGCATAGGATAGTTAGTAAAACATGACATTTTTGGGAGGAGGGTGCCAAGACAATCACGGGTTAAGTGACTTGCCCAGGGTCACATAGCTAGAAAGTGTCAAGTATCTGAGGCTGGATTTGAACTCAGGTCCTCCTGACTCCAGGGTCAGTGCTCTATCCACTGTGCCACAACATGATATCTTCTAAAGTAGCTCTCTAGTGCCTCATCATGGCATGGAGCTGAATGCTAGTAGGAATTCTGGTGGATCTTACCAAGCTAGGAAGGCTTAAAACATAGGCTGGGTTAAGTATAAGTACATTGTGTGAGGATCAGTCTAGCTAAGTTCAGAGAGGCTCTTTATGACATAATCAGCCACCACATGATTAATTGGGCTGCAGCAGCTCATGAAACAGATTAGGAAGATGTGGGGAAAGGGTACAGCAGAAGGAGTGTTGCCCTTTTAAGTATTAAAGAATACAGGGGACACAGATTAGACGTGTAATTTCACCGATATAGCAAACTCCCATATATCAATGCAGATTAGCACCTTCTCTGCTGCTTCCAGAGAGATATCTAAGAGTTCTGTGCCCAGGGTCATGCAACCAAGTGTCAGCAGAAACTTGAACTCGGGTCTTTCCTGGCTCCGAGACGAGCCCTACCTAATATGACATGCTGCCTCTCAATGAGGAGTATAATAACTAACATTTCTATAGCACTTTAAAGTTTACAAAACAATTTACATATTGTTTCATTTGAGCCTCAGAACACCCCTGTGAGGCAAGAACTACAGATATTATCCCCATTTTAAAGATAATGAAACTGCAGCCCAGAGAAATTAAATGATTTGCCCATGGTCACACAGTTAGTGTCAGAGATGCAATCTGAACCCAGGTCTTCCAGAATCCAAATTCAAGCATTTTATCCACTCTGTAAAAACATTTATAAAGTAGCATACAAATTGACTTAGGCACTAGGTGGCACAGTGGATAGAAAGCAAGGGCTGGAGTCAGTAAGACTTCCTGAGTTCAAATTTGATCTCAGACACTTATTAGCTGTGTGACCCTGGGCAAGTCACTTAACCTGGTTTGCCTCAGTTCCTCATCTGTAAAGTGAGCTGGAGGAGGAAATGACAAACCACTTCAGTATCTTTGTCAAGAAAACCCCAAATGGAGTCATGAAGAGTTGGACGTGATTGAAAAATGACTGAACAAAATACAAATGACTACAATGTAAAAATGAATAGAGGCAAACTCATGACCCATATGACCTTGAGTGTACAAATATGTGACAACATGGTTCTACTGAACATACTAATTTCATCAGAACTCTAAATTTTGCCCTTAACTCACCAGCTGATAGAAGCAAGAATCAATTGAGGAATGCCTCCTAGAAGAGATCATTCCTGAGCTGTTTTGAAAGTAGGCAAGCAGGACCAAATTCTTCCCACTATAACTAAAGGGGTATGTATTACTCTGCCTTGGCAAATATTTTGTAAGATGCAGGACTGAGGTGTAGCGTTTATTAGAGTAACGGAGAAGCGTTAGATTCTCCCTCTTCCGCCAATGGATTCAGTTTTCATAGTCCACTGTTTTTCAGAGAGTCCTATTGCCCCAATTCTTACAGTTAGAGTGGTGTAGTTGATAGAGTGACGGACTTGGAGTCTAGAAGACCCAAATTCAAATTCTGCCTTGGATACTTACTATCTGTGTTACCCTGCTAAGTCACTTAACCTCTCTAAGATTCAGTTTTCTCCTCCGTAAAATAAGTATAACAGTTCCTCACTGGGTGTGTTGTTCAGTCATTTTTCAGTCATGTCCAAATTTTAGTGACTCCATTTTGGGGTTTCATTGGCAAAGATGCTGCAGTGGTTTGTCATTTCCTTCTCCAGTTCATTTTACAGATGAGGAAATTGATGCAAACAGGGTTAAGTGACTTGACCAAGGTCACATAGCCAGTTAGTGTCAGAGGCCGAATTTGAATTCAAGTCTTCCTGATTCCAGGCCTGGTGCTCTATCGACTGCACCACCCTGCTGCCACTGTCATGAAGTATAATGAAGAACAAATGAGATTATACATCTATATGAAATAATATTATTTTACATAATAATATATAAACAGAGTCCTTTAAGGTTTGTAAAGCAATATAATATATATAATATACATAAAATACACACATAAATGGTTTGTAAAGGTACATATATCTTTATATATGTAAAATATGTCTTTACATATCTTTACAAACCTTAAAGGTTTATAAATATTAGCTAGTTTATAAATGTTAGTTCGTACTACTACTACTACTACTACTACTACTACTACTACTACTACTATTGTACAAATGAAGAAGAATATAACCTAATACAAAAAATCATTTGGTAGTAACTTAAGTAATTCTTACTGCTAGGGTCAGCACATCTCTCTCAAAACTGACACAGAACGTTTATCCTCAAATACCACAGTGTATGGTAAATTTCTGGAATAAGACATTTCTTAACTTCTCCTAAATTCTCCAGTTTGATGTCTGGTGTCCCTTTTCTTTCCACTACTAACAGTGAAAACAGCTCAGCAAGGAAAATAAACCACACAAAAGATTCTAAGAAGAGTTAGATGATCTCTATGACTCATCCATAGCATCAACATCTGGCATAGAGCTGGTCTAGGGATGTTATCAGCCTTCTGTTAGCAGTGCTTTGTTCTTCGTGTGACTGGGTAATAAAGGTAAAATGAAGCCTCTTCTAGTCTTGGTGACTCTGGAATTGACAATGAGTCTAATTACACATACAGGTTGATGCATAATTGTGTGCATCTTGTGTCCCTCATTAGACTGTGAGCACCTTGACTGTCTTTTACCTTTCTCTATATCCCTAGCACTTAGCACAGTACCTGGTCCATAGTAGGTACTTAATAAATGTTTACTGATTGATTGATAACAACTACAGTATGTTCATTTCACTTGTATTCCAACTGCAGGAGCCTTACTTTGATGGGTATGAACACTCTTGTAGCATTAAAAAAAGAACATCAAGAACTTTTACATGTATATAACCATGCCTGAACATTCATCGTAGAAGATGAGACCTTGGCAAGAGAAATGGATGATCAGCTTTTCATGGGAAGTAAACACTTTAACAGTGTCGCTTAATGGGAAAAAGTAGCAGTACTTGTACTCTCAAGAGACTAGGGATCGAATTCTGCCTCTGACACTTAGGAGCTGTGTAGCAGTGGGCAAGTTATCTATTTTTTCTGTCACTCATTTTTCTTATCTGTAAAATGAGGATAACGATACCGTTTACACCAGAGGACTGCTGTGAAGAGTAAGTGAGATGATATATGTAAAATACTTTGCAATGCCTATGTCAGCTACTAATTCTTATTTTCTTGTTATCAAATATAACACAGAGACATCTGTAAATATCCACTAATAGTTATTTTTACCTCCAACCCTCCCAGTCAGGAATTTCTTTTTGAAAAGCCTCAAAACCAGTTAAATGAGCTATTTTCATTTCTACTCTTTAGATGAAGGCAGCAGGACCCTCCAAATCATTGAAATCCCCAAAATAAATATAGACTACAAACATGTTGCCAAATCAAATCCTAAAATTAAGCATGCTGATTAAGCTGTCTCCAAAACTCATGTGGATTTTATAACTGGTATTTTAAAGTGATAGACCAGGCAAAGAATAAAATAGAATGACCACAAGTATATTCATTCAACAGACATTGCCTACATTGTACAAAGTATCTTTTGTACAAAGTATCATACATATAACTTTTATGTTTAACATTAACATCAAAAGCTATTTCGATGTTATTTTTAATTCACTTTATGTCTTACAAAGAATGAGACTTTCTTACATCTGTGATCATTTCAACCATTATCTCAATCATGTATCATGGATATAAACATGTGCTAGCTTTTTTAAATTTAAAAAATCAAAGATGATTTCAGAGTCCTCTTTGGGAATATTATTGTTGGTCTTATCAGAATATTGAATAATACAATTACGGTGGTGAAATTCTGGTCATACGAGTATGTTCTAGTGCAAATTGAGACCTGAACATCAACTTCTGATACAAGGAAAATGCAAAATACTAATGACATCTATTTGCTGCTCTAATTCTTAATACAGGTGCCCAGGTTGTTATCACTCATATATATGTATATGAGAGATAACATATATATATATATATTCAGAAGGCAGACAAGAGAAGAAAAGAGATGCTGTTGATTTATGTCCTAACAAGCTTTGCCAACTACCTTCTGTGTTCATTTGAAGTGTTTGTGGCAAGGAAAGGAAGGAATGCTGAGAAGAAAGAAAAATTGAGCATTTGGGTCCTTGTTAGAACTATATTACTTTCTTCCAGACTCCCTTGGCCCTCTTTTCTAGCACACCAGGTGTCCTCTGAGTCTCTGTGGAGTAGAAAAAGCACTGGATTTGGAGAAAGGGAACCTGGCTTCAAATCCTAGCTCTGCCACTTTATTGTAGATCAGCAGTTCAGTCACATCTGACTCTTCATGACCCCATTTGGGGTTTTCTTGGCAAAGATACTGCAGTGGTTTGCTGTTTCCTTCTCCAGCTCATTTTACAGATGGGGAAACTGAGGCAAACAGGGTTAAGTGATTTGTCCAAGGTCACACAGCTAGTAAATGTCTGAGGCCAGATTTGAATTCAAATCTTCCTGACTCCAGGCCTGTCACTCTACCCACTGGGCCAAATAGCTGCCCAAATCAGCTGCTACTTTGCCAACTGTGTAAACTAAACAAAGTCACTTACCTCCTCTGGTCCTCGGTTTCCTTCATCTTCAAAACAATGAAGGCTTTAGTAGGTCTCTTCCAGCTCTAATTCCTACACTGTGAAAACACAGTACATGAAGTTTCAAAACTTTAGATTTACTTCCATTAATCAGTAATCCACCCTGGGGTTTTCTTTTTGAAAAGCCTCAAAACCAGTTAAATGGGCTATTTTCATTTCTACTCCTTAGATGAAGGCAGCAGGACCTGTTACCTACATCAGACAAACTTAAGAGAATGATAAGCTCTTTGCATTGGAAGGGACCACAGAGGTCATTCAGGGCAATGTGTACCTGAACAACAATTTCCTTTACAAAATCTCAACCATGTGACCATTCAGTTTTTGCTTGAAGACCTCTAGTGAGGGAAACTGAGGCAGCCCATTCCATTTTTGAATAGCTCTAATTGCCAGGAAGTTTTTCTTTCCTAAATTCATCGCTGCAACTTCCATTCATAGTATTCCTAGCTTTGTTTATAGGTGCTGCTCTTAATGTAGCCCAAGATTGTATTAGCTTTTTTGGCTGATATCACAAGACTTCTGCAACAACCTGTATGAAAATGATGCATAGTGAAGAAAACAAAACCAACACAATAAATTGACTACAGCTATTTAAATTTAAAAGCCTCTGGCCAAATAGAGTAGATGACACTGGTTTATGTATTATCAGTCACTATCCCTCTTTCATGTTTTGCTATATAATTGTTTTTTGGATAAAATGTGTGTAATTGATGGTTTGTTTGATGTGTCACATCAAAGTTTATCAATTAAAATATATTTGTTCAAATCAAGGGCCATAGTGGTATATTTTCGGGATACTGTCTATTAATTGTTAAAGGAGTTTAGGCAAAGGCTTACTAGACCCTCTCATAGACTGTTTTAGCCATTCCTTGATTTTTTCCTCTATCTTTTCCCATCTCTTTACTTTTGTACCAGTCGTACTCCATGCCTGGAATCATCTCACCTCAACAACTCTGTCTGCTGAAATCTTTTCCTGCCTGAAAAGCCTGCCTCAGGTGCCACTGCCATCATGCAGTCTTCCTTGATTTTGCCAGCTCAAGCACATGGTCTTCCAGAAAACATGAGAAAATCGATTTAGAGTTAGTTAGAAACTAAGGAAAATTCCATCATTTTACAGGTGAGAAAGGCTAAATGACTTCTCCAGGGTCACACAGGTGACAGGGAAGTCAAGAGCTGAGATTTGAATCCAGTCACTCTGCCTCCATATTCTGTGTTCTTTCCATTATGCCAGGCTGAGTTGATAAAAAGGTAAAGAGAAGTTAGATTTTTCAATTCCCAATTACAACTTCTCCTTGATTTTCAAGTGAAACAAAATGTTGTGTACTGACTTTCTTCTCTTCTCGGACCATATTTATGTCTTCTATTTCATGAATGCATCTTTTTCTTAAGAAAGTTTAAAAAAATTGTGACCTGAGTACTTTAGGTTAACACTTTCCCATCTGTAGGGAACACACTTCTAACCATTTAATATAGATAATTTGCATTTTGCTTTTTAATCGACCAAGAAGATCTATTATATTTAATTATACTAGTGAAAAGTACTACATGAGTTAATTATGATCTTAAAGGACTTACTTCTAGGAAGATAGATCTGGCGTTCCATCACGTAAACACTGTTATGTGTCACTGGTACTTAGGTTTTAATAAATGTATTCCGTTAAGAGCCACTTTGGCTCTATTTATTATTACATCCAATTAAAGCAGTGACCACCTAGCTCATCAGTGATTAAAAGGGATGATGTGTCTGGGACAGAAGCCTCATTAACGAAAACCCGGCTTTCCGGATTAGGTAACAAAACAGGTGGTTCCCCCTCCCTCCTTTTTCCTACTCCATCTGTTCTCTAGTGCTGGCCCTCCCCTCCTTAACCCGCCCCCCTTTCAAACAAAGAAGATATTGCCTGAGCCTAGGAGGGGGCAGGACCCGAGAAATGACCCACCTGGAAGGGAGTAGAGCAGGGCATCTGCAAGTGTAGGGCCCTCCTCAGGAGGGAGGGGGAGGCGCGGCGGCAGAGAGGTGCCAGTGTCAAAACTAGGAGGTGGAGGAGGCGGCGGCTGTGGCACGGTCTGGTACCGCCGAGTGGGTGCGCGGAAAAGTTCAGGATGCCGTGCGTGTGAGTGGCGGCGTCCGAGGAGGAGGTACTTAGCCGCTTGGCTGGTAGGTATGTGGGAAGGGGAGAAGTGGACGGGAGGCAGGAGGAGGCTGGGGGCGGTCACTCCGGGGCAGCCGCAGCGGCAGGTAGAGGACGAAGTAGCGGGGAGGCAGGAGAAGAGTCCCCCCCTTAGCCGGAGCTCTTCCTTCGGAGCAGCTGGCAGGAAGAGAGGGGAGCTCCGCGGCCGAAGCCAGTCAATGAGGGAGAGTGTTGCTGGCAGGGAGGGAAAGGGAAGAGGCGGAGCGTGGGAGCCAGCGGTGTCAATAATACAATAGGGCTCTTGTGTGTCTGCCGCCGCCACCGCCGCCGCCGCCTCCTCCTGCTAGCCCGGGAGAGGAGGAGAGGGAGCGAGAGCCCACGGGCTGCGGGGAGAGGGCGTGGGGGGTGGGGGGAGGGAAAAGAAAGGGGGGCGGGGGGCGCCCGGGGAGGAGACTCCGCTGCCTGCCGCTGGCATGAGGAGTGGAGCAGCACCCGCCGAATAGGCAGGCAGACGCGGGCGGTCGGGAGAAAGGAGGAGGTGGAGGAAAAGGGGAGGGGTGGCGGGAAGGGAGGGGAGTGGGGGGTAGAGAAGAAAGCGAGCAAGCCCGGGCAGGCGGGGAGCGAAGGAGGGAAGGAAGCGAGCGCTGGGGCAGGAATGAGACCCGGGAGAAAGCCCTAATTCCTCGCCCGACTTAGCGCACAGCCCGCGGCCAGAAGGAAGCCCAAATAAAGCCAGAAGGTAAGGCGCCGTGGGGGTGGGCGCAGGGGCTTGAAAGGGGAGGTAGGAAGACTGGGGCAGGAAGGGTTTGTAAACCGGCCGCCTCTTGCCCTTGTCGGCCTCCTCCTTGGCTGGGGCCTGGCGGGTGGGGAGGAATCGGGAAGGGAAGGAAGGAGGGGGTGGGGGTTGACTGGTGCTCCTGCGGCCGCTGCCTAGTAGAGACGGAGACGGTGCCTGTGCAGCGCCGGGAGCGGCTCCGGCCTCGCGCTCGCTGGCACGTTTGGGCTCCTCTGGCAGCTCGCGACTGGCGGCGGTGCCCGGTCACTCGGCCGGCCCGCCCTCTTTCGCTCTGCCGCTCTGCCCTGCATTGACCCCGCTGCCCGCCCGGGTGTCAGCTCGGCACCCCGGGCTGTAGGCAAGCCTCCTTCCCCGCCTCCATCGCCCCAGTTCTGGAGGGTGCACGAGATAGAGACCCACTGTGTGCGTGTGCGTGTGTGAGCGCGCGTGTGTGTGTGTGCTCGTGCTCTCATGTGAGTCTCAGTCCTTGCACTAGGCTGGAATTTAGCGCCGGAGCCACTGCGGCTGCTTGGCTTATGCAGGGGGAGGCGGGGGAAGAGGAAGAACAGGGCTGGCCGCCGCCGCCCCTCGCCCCCACCCCCCTCCTTCTCTCCCGTGTCATCCTAAGTATCAGGGCCCTCACTCACCACCTCCTTCTTCTCTTCCTCTTCTCTTCGCTGCTGTCCTGCAGCTCTGCACTCTCCCCTTTCTCTATCTCCACCCCCTTCCCCTCACGCCACTCACCCTGCTTGCTTGGGGCAGGCGGGCTGGCCAGCGGGTTCGAACCGGGAGGGTGGCGGCCCAAACAGCAGCAGTAGCAGGAGCTTCGGGAGGAGGACCTGCTTTTGGAGAATCGGCCCACGGGACAGAGGGATGCCCCGGACTTTGGGAGACTGTTGAGAAATGCCAAAGCAAGAAGAAAAGGGGAAGGGCCGGAGGGAAGAGAAAGGGATTTAGAGGGGGCACAGTAGGGGATTCTAAGGTTAGAGAGGACGGCTGTGGGAAAAAAGCACATGCTTTGGAGCCACTTGCGCTGCTAGTTCTCCCGGCGGGAGAGTGTTAATTTGTGCCCTTGAGTGCACCAGCTGTGAGGTCTCCTATGCCAACAAAGAAGTAGCAAGAGGAAGCCCAGTAACCTGCAGGACTTTTAACTTTCCCTCCTCACGGTCAGTCACTGTTGTTCTTGAATTAGTGTGGTCGGCCTGCTGTTTCCAGGAGTGCTGTTGCTTGGGGAATGTGGAAGTCGGGTGTGATTTCCTTGTTTGTAAAGACATTCTCCAACCCTGCAGGACACTGGAAACTTTTTTTTTTAACGTGCATGCTCAACCCTTCTAACCCTAACCCTAACTGCACTCAACTCTTCTGGCGTTGGTTTTTATTTCTTTCCTGCAGGAATGTGGAGCAGTCTGTTTAAAAATAATCCTGTCACCACCACCCCTTTTGAAGCCAGATGACAGTAGGTGAGGTGTGGTTTAAAATGGTACAGGACAGTTTATTAAACATCAGCATATCTCCGTGCATTGTAGGAAGGAAGGGTGGTGTCTGGCACTCAGTAGGTCAGTGCTACTTCATTTCAGTTAAATAAACACTTACTGAGGGCTTATTAAGTATTTCACTAGGCTGGGCATGATAAGAAATATGAAGATAAATAAAACATTGCCCTTGCCCTCAATGAGTTTAAAATCTGTTAGATGAAATAAGGCAGAAATGACCTGAGTTCAAATCCAGCCTTAGACCAAACACTTGACACTTATTAGCTGTGTGACCCTGGGCAAGTCACTTAACCCCAATTGCCAAACAAAAAAAAAATAAGGCAGAAATGAAGATGAAATAAAGCCTAGATATAGATAAATATATCACATGCGGTGCTAAAGGGCAGGAGGTGAAAGTGCTTTAAGAAGTCTAGGGAGGGAGGACTCACTTCTCCTCTGGTAGTAAAGGTAAGGGATCAAAGAAAGTTATAAGGAAAATAATGGAGCTAATTAGTCTACTATGTAAAATCTTTGAAAAATCCTATTATCTTTTGGTGGAGGGAAAGGGAGAGAGCATTTCCTTACATCGCTGTAGAGAAAGAAAAAAAAACAAACAAACCATGCATATTAAATATTTACTTGAGGACTTTTTTCAGGTAGAGTTATTGTATATTCCCTATGAAACATTTAGCTGATTTGTGGCATACTAAGAAAGTCTGTAAGAAACTTGTTGGGTTACTTCAGACACTTTCCCCCTTGATTGAATTGTAAGGAAATCCTTTACTTCAGGTGTGTGAAAGTTTTCTACACGTTTAGTTCTCCAGTAGAGGATGAAATGCTTCTTGACTTGCCAGAACCTCTCAGCTTCCAAATCCCATGTTATATAGTTTTATAGGAAATCAAAAGAGATGTGATTATTCAACCATTTAACTCCTCAGCAGGGTTGTACTGTCGAGTGGTAAACATTACAGAAAGAATCCTTGGAGGTAGAAGACCCATCTGTCTTTCCAGGAATACAAAAATTGTCATCTCTTCAAGGAACCCTGCCTAAAGCTGCCCCTGTAAATCAACCCTTTACTTCCTGCAGCCTGTCAAAATGAATGAAAAATCATTTAAGTTAAGAACTAACTTGGACAAGAGTCTGTTTTAGTCTAAAGTAACAAATGCATTTTTCCATTGTAATTGATATTGATAAAAATTATTTTTATCTCCAGATGACATCTCTGTATTTATTTTATGGTAAGATAGAAGTGAGGAGAGATGTTAATAGAAAGGAAGAAGTAAAAGTCATGCTGCTTTATTATTTCCTTTAATACTTAATAAACTCCATTATTATAGCAATAGGAATCTTGATCATTGTATCTTTTTTTAAAGTAGTTTTTCTGAAATTTGAATGACTTAGAAAACCATATAAATATCATCAGAATATCATAAGTAAAAATGGATAATGACTTTTATGGAGAACTTCAAGATTTACAAGGAGTACTCTCATCCCGACTAGAGTGAAGTAGGTCAAGCACATATTATTATCCTTATTTTACAGATGAAGGACTGAGGTTGAGCAGTCCAGTGACTTTTCCAAGGTCATAGTGTTAATAGGTGGCAGAAGGCAATACTTGAACCCTGGGCTCTTTGGCTTTAAAGCCAGTGTGCTTTCTGCTGTGTTATGCCATATTACCTCCAGAAGATGATTTTATTCTGAGCACAGAGCCATATATATATACATATATATATCTTATAAATCTGAGACTATAATTCCTTTTTATCCTAAGAACCTTCTTAAATATGTTCTCTTAGTTTATGGGTTGTTTGGGTTGGGGGGGTAGGAGGATTCTTATCCAGTTTTGACAGGTGAAAGATCCATCATTTTCCTACCCCATCAACATTTTAAACTTTTAAAATATTCAGCTTCTTATTTTAAGTTTGAACTGATTTCATGCCATGCTTTTATTTTCTTGCGTTTGTATTTTTCTCCTCAATTTTGTATCCCCAGCGAAGAGCTCCTAACTTCAAATTGTCCCCTTAAAGCATATCTCTCTCTCATACACACACACACACACACACACACACACACACACACACACACACACACACACACACACACACAGAGTTTATTCTTGATTGTTTAACTCTGTAGTAACCATTTATGGATCATTCATACTATTTGCTTTTCCTTGTTCTTTCTGGTTTGTAATTTATTGACAAAAATCTTGTAAAGTCTCAAATCTGGCCTCAGACACTTGACACTTACTAGCTGTGTGACCCTGGGCAAGTCACTTAACTCCCATTGCCTCACCAAAAAAAAAAGCCAAAAAAAAAATCTTATAAATTCCTTCTCATTTTTGGATCCCTATAAAATTGATCATATGCAGATGAATCAATCCCCATTCCCTTTAAGAGTTCATGTATAACTGAGGGGAGCAGTAATTTTGAAGGGGCCTTGCAGTTGGGCCCACCTTTATACTTGTAGAGGTAAAGCTCATATGATGAGCTGCCGCCGTGGTTGAAATAGGCAGATAGAAGGAGTGAGTGAAGATAAAGAATAATGCATGTTGTAGTAGGGGCCCTACAAATGGGATGTTTTGACCTTGTGATCAGGTGCCATTTCCTTTCCTCCCACCACCTATGTTTTGACTCAGGCATAGTCCAGCTTAAACTTAGGGGCCCTTTGCTTAAAGAGTATTGACTTTTCTCTTGTCTCTCCTGCCTTCAGAGTGCCATCCTTGATCGTATATGATGTTCAAGGAAGCAGGAAATCCAGATTTTTATTTCTTACTAAATAGTTGTGTATTTTTGAGCAAATCCTTTTCTTACTGAGCCTCTGGTTTCTCATTTGAAGAACAAAAAAATCCCTTTCCAATTCAAAATTGCTATGGTTTTGTTTCCCTTTTAGCCTTTAGCCCTTTGTCTTCAGGTTTGGGCCAGAAGTGAACTATTAAGATAGTGGTGTGTTTTGGAAGTGAGTAGAAAGTTAGTTGGTGAGAAATTAGAGGTAGAAATTGGTCTTATTTTTGGTGGCAAACATTGATTCCATAATTTGTGAAACAAATGTCCAAACTGAGTTAATAGATTAAAAGACAGTACTCGGGACTAAGAGCGGTACTGAAAAAGAGTGTTGTTGGTTTTTTTTTCCCCTATCAGCCTGTACCAAGAAAATCTACATGTAGGCCAAGACTTAGCAAATAACACAGATTTGAAAGCTGTTAAATTCTGCTACTCAAAGCACACGCTTCATCAATGAATGTGTTGATAAGAAAACAAAATTTTACAACATAACAGTTGAAAAACATTTTTTTTTTTTTAAATCACGAAAGCATGTCTATGAGGGAGGCTGACAAGAATACCAGGGTGGACACCAGCACAAGTTCGAAGTGTGAAAAGAGATGTTAGTGCCTAAACATGGCTTTAGAGCTACTAAACATACCATATCAAACTTCTTGAATAGTTTAATTAGCATCAGAGCAAGTAATGCATACTGATACATAGAAGACAAGATCACAAGCAAAAGAATATAGTAGCTCTTACTTTAGCACTAATGTGTATAAAAATCTTTCTTTTTTTTTTTAGGCAATTGGGGTTAAGTGACTTGCCCAGGGTCACACAGCTAGTAAGTGTCAAGTGTTTGGTCTGAGGCCAGATTTGAACTCAGGTCCTTCTGACTTCAGGGTCGGTGCTCTATCCACTGTGACACCTAGCTGCAAAATCTTTTGATGTGAAAACTATTCCTAGAAAGCAGTAGGTTTTACAAAATTAAGTAGAATAATGAATGGGAAAAATATGGTTCTGTTCTTGGGAAGGATAAACTTGTATGTTGTTATGAAAAGGAAAAAAAAAGAATGGAAAAAAAACCCTGTCATAATTGTGTGAATCATTGATTCTTTTATGCCTTATCCAAGAAACTTACTGACTTGGGGCATGTCAGTTTTCCAGGCCCCTATTTGCTCACATCCATTTTATATTTCTCATTCACACTGTGAGGTGACATGGTAAATGACTGTGAAAGTTTATGATATAAAATCTCTACAGAAGGTAGTAGAGTAGCACCAAGGATCCTGGGTAAAGTTGTGGTGGGAGCAAAGTAAATGGATTTTATGCATATACTGAGCAGGCAGGTCCTTGTGAAGTTAGCTAGTTTGCCATGCATTGCAACATGTTTCAGTGCACTGTGTAGGCAGTAAGTTGGATCACTAACATCAAGTATTCAAACTTTGTCAATTAAAGTTTGAGCTGGATTTTGTGTACAGTGAGTGGTGGCAGGATAACTAAGTGCTTATGGAACACTATGGGGTGGAATATGCAGAAGAGACACAGAACCATTATTAGAATCAGAGTGTTTTAGAATTAGAAAAGGCCATGGAGATCATCAGGTTCAAACTCTTCATTTTACAGCCAAGCCCGAAGAGGTGAAGGGATAAGGACAAAGTGACATGCGACTTCAGAAAGGGAGTGACTTTGCTTGTGAGAAACAGCTGCAGGGGCTGCCATCCCGTTCTGTCAGTCAACTAGCATTTATTTAGTTCTTCCTATATGCCAAGGACTGTATTAAACACTGGGAATATAAATAAAAGTCAAAAGAAAGACATTGCCTACCCTCCAAAAGTTTACATTCTAATGGGAGAAACAGATAAAAGGAAGCTGAAAAGAGCACGGAATAGACAAATGTAACCCTTTAGGCATGACAGGAAATTCTGAGTGCAGACTGGAGATGAATGAGACATGTCTGGCCTGAGCACCTCACTTAAGTGGATATTCTGGGAAAAGTGAACCAAACAGAGGGAGTCATAGCATGGTTCATTTTGAGCAGGGGTTCTTAATTTTTATTGTTTCATGAATCTATTTGGCGCTCCAGGGATGCCCCTTCTCAGAATAATGTTTTTAAATGCCTAAAATAAAATACATGGAACTACAAAGGAAACCAATTATATGAAAAACAGTTATCAAAATATTTTTTAAAAAGCTCACACACTCCAAATTAAGAGCCCCAATTTATTTTTTACATGATATTTTGCTTTTACCCTGATTATATGTTAAAACCATTTTTAACGTTTTTAAAAAGTTATGAATTCAAAATTCTGTGTCTCCTTTCCTCCCTCCCCTTCCTGAGACATAGTAAGCAGTCTGATATAGTTCATACATGTGCGGTCATATTAAACATTTCCATATTAGTCATTTTTTACAAGAAGACTCGAATAAAAAAAGTGAAAAAATAGCATACTTCAGTCTGTCTTCAGACAGTATCAGTTTTCTCTGGAGGCGGATAGTAAGCTTCATCATTAGTCCTTTGGGATTGTCTTGGATCTTTGTATTGCTGAGAATAGCCAAGTCATTCACAGTTCTTCATCTTAGAATATTGCTGTTACTGTGTGTGACAGAGAACCACTAATTTAGAGATACAAAGTTGTGAGTAAACTGGTGAGGCCAAGAGGCAGAAATGGTGGTGCACCAGAAATTCCCTAGTTCTGCAAACCTAACCAAAAGGAAATTGTCTTTATGTTCATGGAGAGTGGAAAGAGCTGTGGTTGAGCTTTTTAGCCTGATAGATAACCAGATTGTCACTATAGTCGTCTCTGAGTGGGATTGGTTACATGTATATATAATTTCATTATATTCTTTGGTAAGTTTGCCTGTAAAATAACATTTTATATAAATTGGCATGTAATGTATCAATTAGCTTTTGCTTTGTTATGTTAGAACCAAACTGCTTTTCTATGCCTTTCCTCCCTCCAGTGAAGGAATCCTAGTGGCCGGGAAGCTTTAAGGGCAGCTCCAGCTAGCCTCTTTATCTACTCCTTTCTTTAAAAAAAAAAAAAAATCCAGACGAGCACCTCATAAAACCTGAACAGCTTAATAGGTCATTTCCCCTCCAGTGATCTGCCATGGCAGAGACAAAATTTCCTGCCTCTTCCATTAACTTAGATGATGAGTTTCTGTAGCAATGGTTAAAGCTAGTTCTGTAGAACATTTTGAAAATATAGTTTAATTATATTAAGACTTTTGCTTTTTAGGCTACACAATAAAGCAACTTGTTATCCTAACTTTGGCAAGCACTAAGAGCCTGGGATTGGCAGAAAGTAGTGACTGGGAGCCTAAGTTGTTTATCATGGTCAGAAATGGAAATGTCAAGTGTCAGACTTTGGTTAGAATAAGTAATGATGAAGTTTCTTCAATTACTAATTAGGGATTTGGTTCTGTAATGTTCATTAGAGAAAGGGAGGATTCATGCTTCTCATTTACTTAGAGTCTTTGTTGTTGTCAATGTAATGGTGGTTTTTCTCTTTGGTATTTTTTTGTTGTTGGACTGAGCAAAACTTGTTTCCTGATTTATAATTAATATGTATAACAATTATATTAATTTGACAGATATATAGGAAATCAGCAACAAAGCCCTTAGGCTACTTTTGGTAAGAGTCTCTTTAAAAGATTCTATTTGTAAATATTGTGTATTCATGAACTTAAATAAATTATGGATATTTCAGTTATCAATAGCTTCCTCTTATTCTATTAATGGAGTCAAATGATGATGTGTTGGTTTAAACAGGACATATGACCTTGAGAGTTTTATCCATATGCACTAGAAAGAAATAGCAAATTTGACTTTGTGTTCCAATTGTATATTAAAATTCAGAATAATATGAATTGACTTAGTTGATTATTTTTGCTAGTACAGGATTGTGCCAGTTTCTATAATTAAATTAAAACTCTGTGTCTGTAACTAAAACAAATACTACAATCTGAGAATACATAAAATTTGCAGCTCCTCATCACTCCTTAATAGAGATTTATAAAGTTGTATGGTTAGAAAAAAATTCCTGAACCATCATTATTCTGTGTATTGGAATGAAAGCACCTAGCATGTGTAATGGAAAAAGCACTGGTCTTAGAATCCAAAGGGTGCTGGTGAGAGGACCTGACTTCAAATCCATGTTCTGTTCTTGTTTGAGTTTGGGCAAGTCATTTAACCTTTGTTGACTTCAGTTTCTTCTTTGAGAGAGTTGAACTAGATAGTCACTAAGGCCTCTTCCAATTCTAAATCTAAATCTGTATTCCTAAAATATGGGTTTGTGGTTGCAACTAATTAGGCATGTAACCCTATGCACATTGCTTAATTTCTCAGTCTATTTTCTAAGCTTTAAAATAGGAATGATACTGGTACTAAGATCTCTGTGTGTGTGTGTGTGTGTGTGTGTGTGTGTGTGTGTGTGTGTGTTGATCAAATAAGATAATTTATGTGAGAGTACTTTATAATGGCAAAGGGTTATACAATATAAACTATTATTATCATTATTTAGTCAAGAATAAGACTTTGGAATCCTACCGTATTTTCAGTACAAAGCTCAGTAATCTTAAAATGGGTAAGGAAATGGTTAGGTGCTAGCTATTCTGGCCACTAACCTTTGCCATGTGTCTTTGCTCATGAATATCTGCAGATGGGTTTCTTTAACTGTAAAGTTTACTGTCAGATTCTGGAGAATGTTAATGCCACGTGGAGTTTAAGAGAGAAAATGTGCCTGGTAAAACCTCATTTTTAATAAAACTAATTACCTAGAAATTCTTTATGGGCATATTTAAAATTGGACCCTGGAAAGCTAACCTAGTGGCTTTTTTGTATAATGTTCTCTTTTAGACAGTCTTATTGTGGTAGAACCAATCAACCAAGAAGCAGTTATTAAATGACCTACTATGTTCTAGATATTGTGTTAGGTACACAATGGGGATACAAATATAGAACTGAGATAGTCCTTTCTAATAGAGAGCTGGGATCCCAGTTTCCTTTCTTCAAAAACACCATGACTATACTCCTTATAATCTGAATGCTGTTAATCATCTAAGTTTCCCAGAAGCACTTCAGAGTCCTCTAATTTTAAAATTATGAATCCTAATTTGATAAATAATTGGATTTCATTATGAAAGGCTACCTAACATCGGGGTTACCACATATAGCTGCACCCATTTCATTCTGACACATGAAGCCCAATGAACTGTAACTGAGTATATACAGCCTTCCGGAAACAGCACTGGAAGGTGCTATAGTGGGAAGGTCAGTGGCCTAGGAATCATGAGAACCAACTTTTCCTCAATAATTTAAGATCATACATTGGCCCCTGTCTGTCTGGGAAACCTCAGCAGGTCACTTTTCCCTGGTTCCACCTTTCTGAGTCTCCATTTCTTCAAATGGGGAGGTCAAACTGGGTGATCTTTCTAATTCCAGTATGACTTTCTGACTGGGGGATCTGAGAGACCTGAGTTTTAGGGCCTAGTTCTTCTCATGTTTCACCAAAACCTTAATAATTAGTAAGGTAATATATACCAAAGTATCTTATTCTTTGCCTGTACCACACAGTTAACATTTATGTACTGCTTGCTATCTTCTTCATCAACTATATAGAATGTGCACGTCCAGATAAATGGTGAGTTCCTTGTTGGCAGACACTGTTTTGTCTTGTACTATTTCTGTATTGGCGTCGTGCTGGTTGCATAGATACTCTAGCAAGCAGGAAACCGAGCTTTTCATGCTAGTCCTGCTATTAAATAATTAAGTGGTTTTTAGTACAAATTTTTAAACCTCTTTGAGCCTCAGTTTCCTCCTCTGTAGAATGATGGGATTGTATTAGAATAGTGATATCAAACTGAAATAGAAGTGGGAAGCCACTAAACTGTACATAACCCTGCAGGTTGATTATTGACTTAATTTTAAAATTTAATATTTTCTAGGTTTTATTATATTTTTATTTATTTTGTTAAATAATTTATCTCCCAATTACATTTTAAGCTGATTCCTTACTGCCCAGTGGCTATGTTTTTGACACCTCTGGACTAGAAAAATCTCCAAGGCCCCTTCCAGCTCTAATTTCTGTGATTCTAAGTATTTATTTTTTGTATCTCACATGACATGATATGACCAAATATACTTCCTCCACCTTCCTCCAACCTTGAGAGGCTATGATGCTCAGATTTTAAAATACTTGTAGTTATATATAAAAAAATATAAAAATCCACCATAAACATTTTAAGAAATTACCATTTACTGATCTCTTAGGAACATTTCCATTTCTACCCAGAAAAAATAAACTAGGGCAGTGGTTCCCAAGCTAATTTGTCCAAAGAACATTTTGGGGCTTCAGATATATTGATGAAATCTGCACATGCTGTTCTGGGGGTATTCTATGCTTCTGTATAAAGAGAGATGGTAGGGAAACGTTGAGGGGAAATAGAGAAGTTCATTTTAATCCTAAAAAACTCGCACATAATAAGGATTTTAAAATAGATGCATAATTTAATATTTGGTAAATTGCAGGAAAAACATTAAAGTGGAAATTCAAAATTCTTATGCAAAAAGATAGAGTTCTGTTTTGTACAGTTTGGAAAATGCTGAACTGTATTTTCTTTGTTGTTGTTTTAAGCTTGTAAACAGATGACTGTGATTTATTGGACTGTATTATTTTCAGTTTTATATTCACATTGTCTTTGATGTCTCTCAGCATTCTCTAAATTAAGCCTAAACTTCTTTAGCAGGCCATAATGTCATATAGGTGTTTTCAATTTAAAAAAAAAGAGAATTTTGTGCATAGTCTTAAGTCCTGCATGCCATGATAAAAAATGTTTTGCGTCACTGCATAGTATGACTTTAGATGTTAATTTTTAAATATGCAAACTATTTATAGTGATAGGTGGAGCTGTTATAATCAGTGATGTGTTTCTAGCAATTGTAGAAATCAGTGCTGACACAAAAGATGGTCTATTGTCTCCATGATGGAGATTCTACATTCCAGACATTTGGGAGGTCCCTTCCCCCTCCTAAGTCTCTTCAGAGAGAATTAGCGTGCACAAAACTGAAATATGCTTCTATGTATATTCACAGGGTGTGAGTCATCAGATATTAACACTTTAACACAGCCTTTACCTTTATCCTAACAAACAGCTCAGAGGCATAGTATATTATAGAAGAACAAAATTAGACACAACTGGGGTTACGAATGAATTGGCAGTCTTACTTGCATATTAGTATTTGCTTTTGTTAGTTACATTTATAGTGCTGAGTTAACGCATGAAAGTTGTTTTTAAGGCAGGTATTCTCTTTACAGTTGGAGCCCTAAAAAATCCAGAATTCTACATAATAATTTAGGTTGTTTTATAAATACCTTACCTTATTATATTGTACTTGGAATTACCTGAACTGCCTAGCATCTGGCATTGAGGCTTTAATGTGTAATGTGGCAACTAGGTGCAGAATTTTATAGCAAGAAGTCTAACACTCATGTATTTGCTGGTTATAGCTCTATAATTACAGAGCAATCTATTGTTTGCCCTGCTTTTCTCTCTCACTCTCTTTTTAAATTTAATTCATTTCCACACCCTTGAGAGTAGTTGAGCTTATGGCATTTCAGAGATCCTCTTTTGTAGAGGTAAATAATACAGGGTTTGGGTGGGAGCTATAGTACAGGAACAGGTAGCTTGGTTCCCTGCCTCCCATATATGTAGTATTTAGGATATTTGATTTGAGAAGTGGAAGGAAACTCTTCTTCCAGGTGCCTGCATAAGTCAACAGAAGGGAAGCTGATAAATTCATGATTTTTTTTAGCAGTTTATTGAAACCCGTTCTTGTAGAAAATGTGTTTTTGCTTGTCATAAGCTGTCAGATTTTGTCTTAAGAAATTTGGAATAAATTTTTTGAGAAACATTTAACATTTTTCACAGGACCACCTGTGAGTAAAGATGATAATTAAAAAAAAAACAAACCAAGGGGAAACTCTAAACTTGTGTCTTGTGCCTCTTATCTTGTCTATCTCTTTGATATTAATTAAAGGGGAATCAATAAACTTATTTGCCATCTTCAGTTGGTTGTTACATGACAATGCTGTGTTTCTTGCTTACTGTACAAGAAATGGCTTATGATAAAGAAGTGATCCTTGGTTTTATTATTGTTGCAAAAAGAATCCCAGAATCTCAGGGAAAACCATCAAATTAGAGAGAGATTAGAGAAATTCGAGGAGCTTCTTTTAGTATAATAGAATGCCAGAACTCTAAGGCACTTTAGGAATCATTTAGTTCAGATGAAGAATCAGAAGACTAGAAAGGTTAAATTGATAATGTTGTTTTTCATATTACACTTGCTTTTTTAACAGAGGCAAAATATTTGATTTTAAAGATATGTCCATCATCACGTAAGACAGCTAGAGTACAAGATGACAATTTATTATATCATTGTTTTTCCCTGGGTTTGGAAAGCCTTGGATGGGCTTGTATAGGGTATGTATGAAAAGAGTATTTTCCTTTAGGTCTGAAAAAATAGCTAATTTGTTACTACTTCGTGTCTCCCTTTTCTTTTAGGGGAGGAAAATTTTTCTTTTGTCCTTAAATTTCAATGACCTCATAGCTTTTGTTTTTTTCCTGAAGGACTTATACATGCTGGGAATTAAGAACATGCCTATTAGTGTTGAATAGGCATACTTGGGAGTTGCTCACTCAGTCACTATCATAGGATGAATAACTTGTTCAGATGTAGTTTATAATATTTGTAGGCTGGACAAGGGCTTCTAGGGCCATCCTTCAAAATTTGCAGTGCTTAAAAGAAAATTGCATTATTCTAGTGTGCAATTGGGGAGATAATTGTTTGTGAATATAGCTTTGTGTGGCTTTATTAGAAGAATACTTCTTGTTCATGATTTTCTTAGAGGCAAAGGGTACCTTGATGTGTATGAGTTGAGTCCTTATACCTTAGAACTCAAGAGAATTCCTCCCCTATATCTCTAAGCAGTAGAGAGAGTGGTGGAGGTGGAGGTGGGGGGTGGGGTTCTGTGTTTATATGCTATAACCCTGATCCTTCTTTCCCCAGCAGGATTTATAATGCAACACCTGGGAGCCAGCAGCAATGATAAACTACCAGCATCATAATCTAGAATTTAAAAGGATATTAGAAGTATTCTAGTCAAAATAGATGAATAAACTAAGTTTCAGGGAAGTGAATTAACTTGTTCAAGGTCAGACAAGTTAAGTAGCCAAATTCCAAATTCAATGTTCTTTCCATTACAACTAGGAATAACATTTGAATTTGCTGTAAATAGCACATTGGAATCAGTGAATAATTCTGTGATGGAAGCATGAAAATAAAATGTGTATCATATATGTTATGTCTCATTAAGTCATAATTTCCTTGATAACAGAGACTAAGTCTTACTTTACTCAGAAAGCACTATATTAAACCCAAAGTTCATGGTCAGAAAATGTTTGGTTTGGTTGATTGATTTAATTACAAGGGACTCTCCTAATCAATTATGATTAAAATAAGCAGGCCATCAACTAGATCTTGGAAATATTTTGACCATTTAGAGATTTTTGTTTTAATAATATTAGTTTCAATGGGACTTGACTTGTACTTTTTTTTTTAAACAAGGTCATTCAAATGTTTGGGTCCCCCCCCCCCAATTTCAAAATAAACATTTATTTTTTGTCCTAAGATAGAAACATATAGTGCTGAATTCCTGGGCTACTTGGCCTGGGAGGTAGGGGAGAAGAATAGATAGTCATTTTGCCTTCTCTGGCATCTCTTCTCTTGTCAGTAAAATGAAGGGTTCAGCCTACCCGATTCCTTTCAGCTTCATGATTGCGGGCAAGAGGTTTTTTGTTTTTTTTTAAAGGTAGTTTATTTGGCCTTCTTGTCCTTTCTTTTTTTCTTTCTTTCTTCCTTCCTTCCTTTCTTTTTCTTTCTTTCTTTCTTTCCTTCCTTCCTTCCTTCCTTCCTTCCTTCCTTCCTTCCTTCTTTCCTTCTTTCCTTTCTTCCTTCTTTCCTTGCTGACTCCCACCCTTGGCTTAGGAATTATCTGTCAATCTTCCCTGGTAGCTACAGCATTAATTAATGTGGAATTTTAGCGCAGTCCTTGGGATGGATAAAATGTCAAATCATAATTTATTTTGCTGGTAGATAAATACATTTTGATAATGAATCTTCAAATGTGGCTGATTTCAGGGGTATAATTAAAGCTTGTGTTACCACACTGGTTCTTAAGGAGGAAGACAGCAGGATTGTTAATAATCCCAAGTTTAAATTGGTTTCTCAGGCAAATCAAAGGAAATGTTATAGCTCTTGGTTGCTTTTTTTTTTTTCACTTATAGGTATTTCTCACTGCCCAGGCTGCTGGAAGCACCATGAACAGGCTGTAGACTCCAGGATAGATTGAATTAGTATGCCAATAAAAGGCGCCTACTTTCCTTTCAGGATCCATTAACCTACATCAGCAGAATTAATTGTACTCTCCCTAACTTCCTGCTGCCTTGATTTTCATTTTCTTCTAAATAAAGAACCCTCAGTGAAATAGCAGATAGCACCTGAGAGAGAAAAGATCCTAACCTCAGGGTAACTAACCACTTAGACGTCAGCCAGGTTGTTCCCTTGATTTCCACTTCAAACTGTTTTCCTGCACTGGACTGATCTGGGAGGGTGCATAAATAACCTGCGTACCTCTGCTGTTCCAGTGTGTTCCTGTTACTGTGAAGTTTATTGAACTAAGACCCATGACTGCCATCTCTGACTTACATAACACTCAGCATGCTCAGAAAGAGCTTTCTTCTTAACTGACCTTTCTTCATTTGCTGTTTTAAGGGGGAGTGGGAGGATGCTGTACAGTGTTCCTTACAGTGGATGAGTCCTAGCAAAGGAAGAACATATTCCCTGCTAGGATGTCTTTTTAAAAAATTGTGGTAATGTGTGTACTTTATTCTTGTTGGATTCCTTAGCAAGTGCCTTCCATATACTAGACACTTATTATTTGTTGAATTGAATTATCTTCTAGATCTTGATCTTTGTTGGCAATTTGTTTCTTTCACATAGTGGTGATTGATGTTTTGGTTTTTTTTAAGTAGATGTTCAGTTTCGGCTTTCCAGTTACTTTCCATCTTATAATTAAAGCTACAGTATTCCATATAGAGGGGTTATAGACTTTACCCCTAATGTAAGAGCTCGTAATATAGGAAATAAGGAAAGAATTTCAGAACTGAAAGAAACTATATCTAGCCCAATCCAGTTTGCAAATAAGGAAACTGAGAGAGTGACAGTAGGCTTCTTGAGTCAAGGGACTCTTTTTTTTTTTTTCTTTCTCTCTTTGTAATCTTAACCAGTCAACAAGGATTTATTAAAGGTCTACTAAGTGCCGGGTACAGTATCAGGTACTGAGCATACAAAGACAAAAGTGAAATCATCCAACAAACAGAGAAAACATATACATAAGTATATACATATAGAAGATGAATTTTTGGAGGGAAGGCTAGAGGCCAGAAGGTGGAGGACATGCGGAGTGGGAGAGAAGGGAGAGATGAGTAAACACTTCATGTGGAAGGCAGTGCTTGATCAAAGCCTTGAAGGAAGTCAGGATTTTGAGAGACAGAGGTCGGGAGGGAGGGAGAGTGTGCCAGGCATAGGGCCAGGTAATGCAAAGACATGGAAATGAGAAATGGAATTCAGTGTATTGAAGAACAGTAAGAAGGCTAGTTTGGCTGGACCTTAGAGGACATGAAGGGTAATAGGTTGTAATAAGGCTAGAAATGTGTATTGGGGACAGGTTGTGAAGACTTTAACTGTTGGAACTGTTGAATTAAAATGAGCTGAGTTGTGATGGAGCTTTAGAACCTAGGATTTTTTCTATTACACTGGATGTCTCCTTTCATATCAGTTCACTTTTTGTTACTTAAGGAGTAGCCTTTAACCCCTCCTCTTTATCTAATCATCACACTTTTATTTTAGGACATTGAATTTAGGAATTTTGAATATTTTATGCCTTTATTTGGTATTCCATTATTAATTAGGTGAACTCTGACATATGGTGATTCTTCTATAATATGGCATTCTGTTTTGCTAGCCAAAATGAAAAGATTAAAGGGAACGTTAATGTAGTCCTCAATAGGCAAGCATTTGCTTTTTAAAAATGAACTAAGAAGTTTAATACTAACTAGCATCTTTAGAAGGACACAAAAATGATTTATTCTTTACAGCTATGCGAAGATGTTTGTATCAGAGGTGTCTCTGTGTTTTCACTTAGAAACAAAGGAGTTGGCAACTATATAGTCAGTTTAGTTAATAAAAACATCTGAGGGGTTTTCTTGTCTTTTCCCCTTATCTTCCCTTTTTTGTTTCCTCCCCTTCCCTTAAAAATTTTCCCCTTCTAAGATTTTAAACATTATATGCCAAAGAAATGAATGGTTCTGAGTGACTATATAGTGCTATAGAAATAAATTAGGTCAGTCTCATTTAGTCTACGTCTGAACAACTTGAATTTAGAATCAGTAGATTCCCCCCCTCCAGTTTTTATGCAAAAGTAATAACTGCTTGAGTAAAGCTTCTACTGTATTGCTACAGCAGAAATTGAAATTCTTGACTCTTCATTAAGCAAACAAGCACACTTCTCTATGGATCTATTTTTAAACATTGATCACCAGCAATTTGCCTTTTTCTAATTTTTGCCGCAGTATTGGACTAACATGATCATCTACAGTTTAAAAAAAGTATAAGAAAGATCTGTTAGCAATTTGTACAAAGTATTATTTTGTCTAAGCATTTAAGAATGTAGTACCTGTTATGTACCAGGCATTATGTGTGTTTAAGCCTCTGAGACGCAAAGAAAAGCAAAATAAGCAAATAAAGACACAGACAGAAAAACAGTCTCAGTTTTCAAGGAGCTCACAGGCTAATGGGGGTGGCAACATGCAAACCGCTAGGTACAAATAACATACATACAGGATAAATAAGAGATAATGAATAGAGAGAAGGCACTAACATTAAGGGAGATTTGGAAAAGCTTCTTATAGAAGGTGGGATTTTTTGGCTGAGATTTGATAGAAGCCCAGGAAGCCAGGAGACAGAGATGATGATGAGGGAATTCTGGAGAGGTTTAGTTTCCAGGTGACATTTGAAGGCAAGTTAGTAACAGTGTGCTTATGTGTGGTACTTATCCAAACACCAAGGGCTTTCTTCACTTGGTGTAGGTCTCCACAGCTGCACCGTGATGTATACAGGGATGGAAATTGCCTTTCTTTGTTCAAAAGGTCTACTTCTACCTCCTTCAAAATGCTTTAAGTTAACATACCTTTTTATTGTCTGAGTCCATGTGAAGGATGAGCTGTGTTAGCCCAGGTAGGTTAAGAATGGCTTTGAGGAACCACACCTTAGTCTTTAGGGTACTCTTTTGTTGGCCCTTAAGACTGAGGCTACTGCATTAAATATTCATTGATGTTGCTGCTGGACACAAAGCTGCTCATATGATACTTGTTGGTTTGGCTGTTTATGCTAGCCATCAACTCCTCAAGAGAGGTAGCACTGTTGTAGTGGCTGGCCTTGAAGCCAGGAGGAACTGGGTTCAGGTTGTTGCTTGCCTATTTATGACACATACTGGCTGTGTAACCCTCAGCAAATAACTTAACCCTTGAGTGATTTAGGCAGCTCTCTAAGACTATAAATTGCAGAGAAAGTGATGGGTACAATGCTAAGATCATTTTCCTAAAGTGAAAGATGATTAATTCCAATATGTGATAGAAAATCATTTGTAAACTTTCTCTATTACTTTGTATTTCATTGTTTTTGTTATTGTCTTTAGGTTATATTTAAATGAAAAAGAACTCAATTCTAGTTCTTCCTCCAAAATTTTATTTCTGAATGCTTCTGTGGAGCTATTTCCTCCTTGTTCATTTGTAACTCGTGGTGGACCCCTCAGTTCAGGAACTTGATCAAAACCCAATGATTTTCTTTTATATTTTTGCCATAATATAGAAACAAATGTGTCAGAATCCATGAGAAATCCTTGTCTTTCCTGACCTGATTGGTTATAATTTGTTACTCTGGCCCAGTGACTGCAAACAGCACCTAAAGAAGTCAGATATAAAAACCCGTCTGAAAGTCTAGATTTATAAAGGCTGATCTTAGATCTGTTTCATACCATCTTGTTTTGATTAACTGTAGACTGGGTCATTATTCTAACTGTAAATGTCCCCTTATACTTACTATTATAAAGGTGCTTACATATAAAAATCCATGGCATAAAACATATTAAAATGACATAATAAAATGCTAGTTGAATATTGTGAGTATATGTGTATATATATATACACATACATATGTATATATGTATGTGTGTGTGTTTTGTGTTGTTCAAATCTGTGATTTAATTTGACAGTCAATCAACTCTCATTTATTAAGCTTTTTCTATGCACCAGACACTGTGCTCAATGCTGGGGATACAAAGAAAGCTCCTTCTCTGATTCCCCCCTCTCCCTGATGGTCAGTCTTTGTACTCAAGGAGCTCATAGTCTAATGGGGGGGAAGACATGCAAAGAACTATGTACAACCAGGATATGTCATATATATGTATATATGTGTGTATTTATATACCCCTATGTAGACATATACACATATGCATACATATATAGGAAAATGGGGGTAGTCTCCGAGAGAAGAGACTTAAGATTAAGAAGGACTGGGAAAGACTTCTTTCAGGAGGTAGAACTTTAGCTGAGACTTTGAAGGAAGCCAGGGAAGATTACTTAGGAGGTAGAGATGAGTTGAGAGAGCATTTCAGGAATGGAGGACAGACAGTGGGTATGCTGCCAGCATAGTCAGGAGATGGAAAGTCATGTTTGAGGAACAGCAAGGAGGCAATGCAATGTCACTGGATAGTAAAGTAAGGTATAAGGTATAAGAAAACTAGAAAGGTAGGAAGAGTACAGATTATGAAGGGCTTTGAAACCCAAAGAGAGGAGTTTATATTTGATCCTAGAGGCAATACAGAGCCATGAAATTTATTGACTGATGGGGGAGGGGGGAGGTAATGTTGTCAGATCTCCATTTTAGGAAGATTAGCTTGACATCTGAGTGAAGAATGGATTGGAATTGGAAGAGATGAGGCAGGGGAGAGATGAAGCAAGGAAATTAGAAAACTCCTTTTACTAGTGCATATTAGCAACTATTCTATAAATATTAGGCTTGTAGAAGTGTCCACAGCATTGAGGGCCTAGAACCACACAGCCTGTTGGTCCCTGGACTTGAAACCAATTCATCTTGACTCAAAAGTTGGACCTTTATCTACATGTCTTGCTGCCTCTTCTGTAGTAATGACACTTTGAGCATATGTAGTACTTTTATATTTTTATTTCTTTAGGAAGTTTTTGTTATAAATTTAAACCGTAAACAAAAACAAATAATCAAATATAAAAACAAGGAATGATGAACAGGTATCAAACAGGAAATGCATTTTGTTCAGTGTCCTTCTCCAAGTTCATCTGAGGTTCTGCTATTTTTATCTTTTATTCTTGGAAAAAAAAAATCCACAGACTATCAAATGAGATAATGCATGTTAAGCGTATTGTAAACCTTAAAGCATTTTAAAATATTAACAATTAAGCTGTAGGTGATGTATTTATCATTGCCATTCTGCTGCACTCACTTTACACCTAGGTCTTATGTTGTCACATTTATTTATTTAATTTTTACAGCACCATAATATTCTAGTACATTAGTATAATGTAAATTGCTCATCCATTTTGTAGTTAGTGAACTCATACTTGTTTATAGTTCTTTTACTATTACAAATAAATATTTTATACTGATAGGTCCTTTTTATGATATTTTTAAGGTAAAGTCCTAGTAATGGAATTGCTGTGTCAACAGATATATCACTTTTTTGTATTGCCATATTGTTCTTCAAAATGTTTACACCAGTCTACAATCTCATCAGCAGTGTATCAAGAGTGACGTTTTGTCAGGAATCCTGCCAACATTACACATTTGGTCTTTATAGGCTATTTTTGCCATTTTAGTAGCAGTAAGATGTTGTCTTAAGACTGACTTAATTGGCATTTTTCTGATCATTAGGGCATTTAAGGGTCTTTTCATGTAGCTATTAACAGTCTGTGTTTTCTCCTTCAAAACTTATACACTCATATTTATTAACCATTGGGGAGTGGGCATCAATTTCATAGCTGTGTCAGTTCCTCAAAGGTTCTATGTATCAGACATTTATTGCATGTGTTTTCTATAACTATGTCCCCCTATTTATTAAATTTAAATTTCATGGGTTAGCTTTTTGTTATGCAAAATCCTTCTGTTTGTGTATTATCAAGCCCCTATTTTGTCTTTTATTTCTATTTGTTTGATTTATAAAAATATCCTTCTTGTTCATAGAACAAATATATATTTTTCTTATTTCTGTTTTTATTGAATTTCTTAACCCATTTTTACATAGTTTTACAATGATTACATTTGTCTTTTATTGAATCATTCTATTGATAGGGAATATACACTTTCTTAGTATTTCTATTATTAACTCAAATTTGACTATTGCTCTAAACAGAGTTCTAATAGTTATGCAGAATTCCTTAACTTGATCTTTTCCTTTATCAAAGATGGGAGCTTTGCTTTGGGATTGCTCTGGCTCATGCCTTCTTAAGTTTGTGTATGCTATATTTGAATTTCTTTGGTGGCCTTTTGTCTTCCTTGAGATCTCGAATTCCTATGTTCTTTATTTATATTCCTTGATAAGTCATTTCTGTTTTCCTTCTGGAAAGTTGAAGTATATTTTCTTTATTTTTTTTTAAATGAAATTTAGTTGTAATGTATCTAGGAATGTTTAATGTTGGGTATTTCCTTGTCAGAGTTCTTTAGAGTCTTTTTTCTTTTTTTGGGAGGGGGTAGCCCATCCCTGCACTAATTTCTTAGAATTTTCTTTGATGCTCTGAAATCATGCTCAGTTTCTTTCATTTTACTTAATTTTCGGGTGTCAGCAATCCCTAGATTGTTGCATTTTGATATAGCTTCTAGATCTGTCAGTTGATTCTTCATATTTTCCAATTTTTTAGATAATTCAGTGATTTTTCTTTACTTTTGTTTTTTCCAGTTGATTTGTTTTGATTCTGTTTTCCACTGAAGTAAGTCTGACATTGTTTGGTTCTATTGATTTTTTTTCCCCATTTTTTTAATTAGGATCTCTATTTTGGTGATTTTATTTCATTATTTCCTCCTAATCTTTTTTTTAAATTTTAACTTGAGTTCTTCCTATAATTTAAAAAAAAAACTTTCTTCAAGCTATTCTTTTATTTGGTTTTATGAGTTTATTACTGGCATTATAATTCCTGCTTAGTTTTTTCGATGTGTTATGGTCTGTTTGAGTTTCTTTTGATGCCTTACATCTTTATTGTTTTGATCTCTTGAGTCCCACAAATTTAAATTTTATTTTTTAATTATTAAGCATTTTTTTCTTCCCTCCCCCCAACAAGGGGAAAAAAGAAAAGCAAAGCCCTTGTAACAAATATGTTGTATAGACAAGTGAAATGAATTTGCATATTACCCATGTCCAAAAATTGTTGCCTCATTTTGCAATTTTGTTGTCCATTATCTCTCATTTTCAAAAGGTGGATAGCACTTTTTATTGTCAATCTTCTTGAATCAATTTTAGCACTGAAGGGTATTTTAAAAAATTACTCAATTAAAATCCACAAACATTTATTAAGTATCAAGTGCTAGGAATACAAAGACAAAATGTGGAATATATCATTTCCTCAAGAATCTTGCATTTTATTGGAGAGGGAAGGGAAATATAACATGTACACAAATAAAATACAAGTTAGGAGTGAAGGGGAATAAAGAAGAATTCAGAAAAAGTACTGCAGGAAAAATGAAGAAGGAGATGAGTATTAAACCACTTTGGAGGGGGAGAAGTCAGAGAAGGCCTCCTGGAAGACTTGGCATCTGACCTGGACTTTGAAAGAAGATGAGGATTCTGAGAATCAAAGTTGAGTTGGAAGTATGTTAAAGGCGCATAGGTACAGCTAGTGAAAATTCATAGAAGGAGGTGGAATGTCAAATTTAGGGAATAGCTGATTGATGGTCCAATTTTGCACAGAGTGTAGAGAGGACTGTAATGTTTACATAGGATCCAGATTTTTGGAGGGACTTAAATGCCAGGCTAAGGAATTTTTTTTTATCCAAAGGTAGTCAGGAGCCACTTGGAAGTTTTTGACCTAATGAGTTAATTGATCAGTCATATCTGAGCCTGAGGAAGGTTATTTTGGCAGCTCTGTGGAGAATGAGTTGGAAAGGGGGAGAGACTAGGAGATGAGAAGGCCACTTACAGGACACAGACACAGATACTGTCATACTTTGTGTGGGATTAATTGTGCTAAATATTTTTTCCCTCTCTTTTTAAATGTAAAGGAAGGTTCATGAGCATGGAGGAGATGAATGTGATGTTTAAAAAAAGCATCAATAAATCTTTGTAAAGTTACAAAATGAAAACTTTTTTTTAAAGTCCAAAGCAATACAAAGTTAAAAATAAAAAGATTATTACAGCCCACAAGAGAGGTGGTGAAGACCTGAACTGAGAGGGAATATTTGTCATCTCAAGTCCATATAAATTGATTAAGCATTTACTGTGTACCAGATACTGAGCTAATCATGGGGGCTGCAAAGAAAGACAAAAAAAGATCCCTCCTTTCAGGGAGCTCACATTCTAATGGGAGAAATGACATGTAAACTGCTGTATATATACAAAATATATACAGGTAATCTAGATACGTCATCAACAAGCCTTTATTAATTGCCAACTAAGTGCTAGGAACTTTGCTAAGTGCTGAGAATGTACTAGCATTTATGGGGATAGAGAAAAGCATCCTGTAGAAGGTAAAGTTTTAGCCGAGTCTTGAAGGAAGACGAAGTTTATGTGTGTGTGTCTGTGTGTTTTTACCTCTAGCAGTGTTAAGTAAAGAGGAGATCAATACTGGGGATTCTGTGGAAGTATCATTGAAAGAACTTGACAAATAATTGGTTATTAGGAGGTGAGAGAAAGTGAACAGCCAAGGATAACTGATCAGAGGATTGGATTCAAATTCTTTTATTACTACTTGTGTGATGGTAGTAATACCACCAGTCACTTAACCTCAGCCTCCTTATTTATAAAACAAGAGAGTTGAGTTTGTTGGACTCTTAACATTCCTTCCAGTTCTAAACCTTTGATCTTATGATTCTGAGAAGAGTCTCTACTCCCCCCTCCCCAACAATCAAGAAAGTTCTCATAACAGATGGCACGTGAGTTGAGCTTTGAAGGAAGGTAAAACTTTTCAGGTGAAAATATGTTATGAGGGACAGCTTGTGCAAAGTCATGGAGCTGGGAAATACAAAATCCTACATGAAGAATAGCAAGTATACCAATTTGACTGGAATATAGAGTAATGTGTAATAATCCCAGGTTTAGAACTTGCCTGCAACCAGATTTTGAAGAGACTCTAAATGCCAGCAGAGTTTACATTTTATCCTATAGGCTACAGGGATCCACCAGAACTTTTTGAGCACGGTTGGGGTGGCATGTGACTTAGTCAGATCTGTGCTTTAGGAATGTTATCTTGACAGCTATGTCAAGGATGGGTTGTGATGGGGAGATGTTTGAGGCTGAGCTGTTGTAATAGTCCAGGGGAGTGTCAGTGAGGACCTGAACTAAAGTAGTAGCTATGTAAATTGAGACAAGGGGGGTGGATGTGAGAGGTGTTGTGGTAGTAGACAACTGTATTTGGCAAATGATTGAATATGGAGGGTGAAGGAGACAGGCCCCTCATATCTTAGGGATGACTCTGTGTTGGAAATCTGTTTGACTGAAGATATGGTGGTACCCTCAACAAAAATAGGGAGTAAGGAATAAGGGAGGATTGGGTAATGAATAATTGCCAAAGAGCATCCAGATAAAAAAATCTTTAGAAACTACATTTCCTGGGGGAAAAAAATCTTTTATTGATCATTAACAAAAAGGAAGAATATACCCTGTAACTTTTACAATATGGCCTTAATCTTGACCAGACTTTTGTTGCTTTTCTATGTTATCTTTATTTACATTTTGGTAGTCATTGCATGCATTGTTCTTTTGGCTATTCTTTCCTTAGTCTGCATTTCACTTAGCACAAGTCTTCCCTGAATTCTGAATTCAGTTTTGTCATTCCTTATGTCAGGTAATATTTCATTGCATTCATATATCATAATTTGTTCAGCCATTCTTCAGTAGTAGTTGGGCACATTTTGTTTCCAGTTGTTTTTTTTTTAATCATAAATAATGCTACTATGAACAGTTTGGACATTTAGGTCTTTTATTGCTGTCAGTAACCTTGGAATGCAGCCATAGATAGGTATGGAGGTGGAAAGGACCTTCAGAGGCTGTTTGATCTTACCCCCTGATTTTACAGATGAGAAAAATGAAGCACAGAAAGGTAAAGTGATTTGCTTGAAGTCACACAGGTAATGAATAAATGAAAAAGCATTTATTAAATGCTTACTTTGTGGCAAGCCCTATGCTAAAACACTAGGGATATAAGTTTAAAACAAAACAGTTCATTCCCCCAGGGAGCTTACTTTCTAATAGGAGGAGACTACCCCTAAAGGGGGAGAGTGGTAGTTAGAGAAGGACACTTTGGTCAGGAAATTTACTGGTTGGTCTGATGTTTGATACAGCTTTTCCAGGAGCAGTGGCCGAGTTGTGATTTGATCATGGTTTCAGAACTGGGACTCAGTGGTGTCAAAACAAGTATATTCTCCAGCAAGGTGGTTGCTGAAGTTGTCTGGAAAGATGGCCAGGGGTAGGGACTGGGGCCTTCCTGAAATTGTGGGCTAGGAGAGGGTTGATAGCAGGCTCAAAGAGTGGAGGAAGAAGTGATAGATAGGATTTTAATTCAGGTACTTTAACTACAAATTCAGTGTTCTTTCCATTGCACCATCTTTCATCCTAGGGCCCCAGAGTAAGATGTTTGGATCAAATGATCTGAATAATTTAATAATTTTTGTGCAAATTTTTTTTGCAGAGGGATTAAATCAATTAACAACTGAATTAGAGTACCTATCTACCCATAGCCCCTACAACAATAAATTTCCCACTCTTTCAAGCATCCTTGCTAGCCTGATGAGTTGGTTAGTTTGAAGTCATTTAATTTGCTTCTCTTTGATTATTATTTAGTTTTTTTTTTCAGGTGGTTATTACTAGTATTTATTTCATTTTTTATGTCAGTCGACCACTAAGTGAAGGCTTTTTAAGGCTAGAGGAAACCTGGATGTATTTGTAAGTAACAGGGAAGAGGTTAATAGGTGTAGGTATAGGTTGAATATGAAAACAAAGGGCATGATTAGTTGGAATTAATTGGAGTCAAAGCCATACCTGGCTTATAAACTCAGCCTAAGTCATATGACATTCTTTAAGTATACTCAACTTGTATCTGTGTGTTAACTCATATCATTAATACAGAAGCCTATCATATACTGCAGTAAATTAAAAATCATTTGTTAAGTACTTAATATTTGTTAAGTGCCAATAGGAATTAAAATACTATAAGCAAAACAGTTCTGCCCTCAAGGTGCTTAAATTCTAATAGGGGAATACTACAGATACCAGGGGAGTAGTGTTCAGGCAGGTGTATTTTCTGGGTATGTTCTGGGAAGTCAGGAATGGTAAGTGGAATCATAGGGAATTGATTAATAAATCCTTTCCAGAAAGTGCGCTATTGGTTTGATAACTATTCTCTGAGCAAGAGTTAGCAAGTTAGTTGTTTGGATGGGGTCAGGGAAGTTAGGTATATTGCTGTTGTTCAGTCCTTTCAGTAGTGTCCAACCCCATTGGGGTTTTCTTAGCAAAGATGCTGGGGTGGTTTGTCACTTTTTTCTCCAGCTCATTTTACAGATGAGGAAACTGAAGCAAACAGGGTTAAGTGCCTGGCTCAGGGTCACACAGCTAGTAAGTGGCTGAGGCCAGATTTGAACTTAGAAAGATGAGTCTTCCTGACTTCAGGGCCAGGACATCACCATGCAACCTAGCTGTCCAAAGTTAGGTATAGCATCCCCTTTAGAGTCACTTGACCAACTTACACTGTACTGGCAGGTTAGGTTCCCAGTGGAGAGGGTACTCCTCTGGATTCTAGGGAGAGCCCTGAGGGGTTGTATTTTCAAAATCCTAAGCTTCAATCCAGTGCTCCCCCCATATCATTCAACAACTAGAACTTCTAGAAAAGGGTATTTATTGTGAATATATAACAACAACAGTAGGCAGAAAACATTTTCTTCTACCTGGAGGCACATTCTTTCCATGCATGAAAATTTTCCTCAGGAAAGATGAGCTCAGATTTAAAATACAATAAGGGTTAAACATAAGTGCAGGGAAAAGCTTGACCAAGGTATACCTCATGGCCTTGGAATTCCTTTCCCTTTTCTTGAAGTCTTCATGAAGTTCCTCTTAGGTGTAGCTCTCTACTGCACTCTGAGGATTGAAAGATTATTGTCTTTCCAAATCTATCTGCAGGTGCTTCCTCTGTAATAATCATCCTCTACCACTACTGTTCAAATTTCTTTCTTAAAGAAACCCCTACCCCACCCTACCCTACCCCTGGAATTCATAGTGTAGCTGAGAGAGCTCTTCTACTGACTTACCTATGTGACACCTCATGGAGCTTCAGTTTTAAGAAGGTTCCTTTTAGCTCTAAATTTCATGACTTCAGGGCAGAAATTTTGGATTGCCTATGATTCCCTTGAGTCTCATCTACTTAGTACTGATACTTATGAAACAGTTCCTGCCCACTTTTCTTCTTTGCAACCCTTACCCCTTTGAGTTAACATTTATAAAGCACTTTTGCAAACTTTAGTTATGTAAATGCTAGATATAATTCATGACTTTCTGCTCCCATGCTTCCACTCTCATACCTACGTACTCCATATCTAATCCCTTCAGGGTCAGACTCTCCCAGACTTCTAGCTATCTGATAAACTCATTGTGCTAATGGGAGAGCAGCCCCCACCCTTCCTTCATTTTATAAATCATAGGAAGAGTGGTTAAGTAAATTTTCTGTAGTGACCCAACTAGTTAAGTGAAGAAGCAGGCCTAAGACTTGAGTTCTCCAGGTCCTAGTCCAAAGTTCTTGATGCTAGCTTATCAGGCACTGCTCCTCTGCTGGCCTACCCCTTCTTTTGTATCCTGGAAAAAAAACAGTTCAAAATACTGGGTATTTCAGAAGGGATTCCCTCTTTAAATATGTAGGATATTCTTGGGGTCTTTAGATATTGTATTTAACAGCTGTAGTTTTTTTAATTAGAAGTTATGGAAGTGATTATATTTTTGTTCTTGGAGAGATACTGTAAATGTGAAAAATACAGTTTCAAGATTGTCTTCTATTGAGATGATGAAATAACTTCCTCCAGAATCCTTTGTGATGATATTCATTGTAGTGGATTTTACACACACACACACACACACACACACACACACACACACACACACACACAC